>NW_006160167.1:2812017-2825154 GCF_000334495.1 Tupaia belangeri chinensis | reverse complement strand
CCCATCAAATAACCAACAACATGGCATTGAGAATACGGGGGATGGCCATGGTTGAACACTGCTAGTGTGAGTACAATGTGCTACAACCCACAAACATATATCGATTTGCCTGGACCTAGCAATATTTAAAATGAGTATACCCTTTGACCTATAGAATACTCACACAAGTATGAGAGATATATCTAGCTTTACGTAAATATATATATAGATATTGGGTCATTAGAAAAGTCTTGACATATTTTTTATTTTTCTGAGCAAAAATGCATCATTGACTTTTCAGATGACCCAATAGATACTTATTTTGTTATTATTTTTAAAAGTAAAAAACAACCCATCTATCCTGCAGTAAGGGATGGTTACATGCATTTTGGAACATACACCCAAATATACGTATGTGCTACTTAAGCAAAGAAATGGGTTTGAGGAAAAAAATGCACTGTTAACAGTGATTACTTATGAGCAATAAGAGAAGGGTTAGATTTTTCTTTTGAATACTTAGAATTTGTTTTATAAAGGCAATTTATTTATTTATTTTTTTGGAGAGGTTTTCGCTATAGGGCGCATGCACTCGCCAGAAAGACAGAGAGAGACAGAGAGACAGAAAGCAAGAAATCACCCCCCAGAGGGATGACCATGCCGCAATCCCTTCTCCTCCATTCTCCTCTCGGGATCTTGGGCACGCACGCACACGCGCCCGGCGTGAGTGTTAAGCCACCGGGTCCGGGACATGAACTGCGGTCGACTACGTGGGAGTCCAGTGACATAGCCATTACTCTAACTGCTGGTTCCCAAGGCAATTTTTTTCAATAATAAATATATTTCAATAAATACAATAAAATAACTATTAAAATTAAGTTATGGCATTTTCTAGCCAGGTTTTTATAAAATAATATTCTGATGTTCAAGTTTATTTTGATTCAATAGTTATATAAACAGCATTGTCTTGATTGTATTTTAGACTGACTCATTAACTGATTTAAATTTTTGATTTGTTTTAAAGTTAATATTTCATTCATCAGTTTATAGATTAGCAAATCAGCACTTCATTTAGGTTTCTAGTTCATGGTTCACTTAAAGTTCCTATTTTATACTTTACATTCTTTCTTCAAGACCTTTAACCTACACTGACATATTTAATAGTATTTTAAAGAAAGAATAAAACTATAACTCTGTACTCCTATGAACTGCTTCTAAAACATATTCATATTTCATCTGGGAGTGAAGGCTATGAAAGAAATCAAAGTAAATCAGACCAGGGCAAATTATTCATTGGACACAGTAAGCACTCTGTCTAGGGTCCATGGTGCTATTTGGGGCCCACAAAAAATGTTGTTTCTCTTAAGATTAGAAGAGGGGGGCGTGCAATAAGCCTGAATTGTTTTTCTTTATACCAATAAGGTTCTAAAACACATTTTGAAATACTTTTTTTAAAGAGGAACAAGCCACAAGGGCCAAAGTGCCAAGGCCCGTAAAGTCATAGTGTGGATGAAACTTCAGAGTTAGAAAAGTTAGCTTTTTCTTACCTGAATATTTAGGGAAATGCTGATTACCAAGTTTCCTAAAATGGCCAGCAAAACTCCAAAAAGGTGAATCTGTAAAAGAAAATGTTTTCTTGAAATGATAGTTTAAATAGCATGACATTACTGGGGGAAAAAAGACAAGTTTTAGTTAATACATTCATTTATTCATTTGTTCATTCATTCAGCTTTACTTGGCACCCACTTGCCAAGGTAGGTTTGGAAATATAAATATGGATTAATTAGGATCAGTGTTTCACTTTAATTAGATACAATTTTTTCAGCAATAACTCATTCCTTCACTGAATTTTCAAAAAATTCATTCACAAAAATAATCATCAGGTTCTGATTTTTTCCCACTAAGATGCTTCTAACCTTATCTTTCTGTCTGTTTACTTTTCTCTTAACATATTCTGGAGGACTGTGGTACAGAAAGAAAGATGATCTGACTTGGAGTTAAAGAATAAATCTGAGCTATAGACCTTCTATTTCCTAATTGGGTCCCCTCAAACAAATTATTTCACCTCCTTGACCAGTAGAAATGGGATGTTGGATACGATGGTTCCACGAATCCTATTATTTCTAAAGTTTCATGATCTCCACTGGAGATAGGCTAAATTTCCCACCACTTCCCTGATCCAGAACCCATGTCTCTCTACATCTGACTACACAGCAGATACGAAACAGCTACACTAGCTGTTAATCACTCTTGCCACCCAACTGTCCGTTGTCTGGCACACTTTATCTTTCAAACTCATGTGACACTTCCCCATGGCACTGAAATCACCTAAATGATGTGGCTCCTTCCCCTCATGCTGCTCCGATCACATTCCACCCTCCTGGCCTGCAGAGGTCCACTCTCCACCCCCAGACCTTCTCAGCCCATCTTTACTTTCTCACACTCTAAATGGCTAAGGGTCCCTCATATCTTCTCTTACATTGTCATCTGGGTCATTAGGCTCTACAGATAGAAAGCAAATACTCTGATGGGAGAGAAACAATTCTAATGCTTCTATTAGATCACCTATATCATCTACTATACAAAATTAAGGGTTTCATAAATTCTTGAAAAAGTACATAATGCGTTTTTTTTTTTTTGGTGAGGTTTTTGCCATAGAGGGCATGCGTTTGCCAGACAGAGAGACAGAGAAACAGAAAGCAAGAAATCACCCCTCAGGGGGGATGGCCACGCCGCAATCCCTTCTCCATTCTCCTCTCGGGATCTTGGGCACGCACGCACACGCGCCCTGCGTCAGTTTTTTAAGCCAGCAGGTCCAGGATGCAAACTGTGGTCGACTACGTGGGAGTCCAGTGACATAGCCATTACGCTAACTGCTGGTCCCATAAAAGTACATAGTGCTTTAAAGCAAGAAATACGGAGGTTAGAAAATAAGTTTTACACACTGTCCAAGATGTCTATCATAAATAGCTCATGTGTATGAAAGGACTTCAAAAGTTATGAAAAGATGGAATTAAAGTACAAGTTTATTTTGGTGCAAAAAAATTTTGAAATATATACACAGTTTTTCCATAATATGCATTTTCAATGAATTTTTTTAGGATTCCCTTCTTGTATTATTTGAAGACTTTGAAAGATGCATTTGTTACTCTTGCCTAGATACAAAGCTGTAGTGTCTCCTATTAGTATATTTTAGCAATGATATAAGAAATATTCCCCATTCTTATTCTACAGTACATATTTTCTAGTTAGCTTCAAATTCCAAGGAGTTATTTGAATTTCAAATGTACATTACAACTACAAGGAACCTTTTTCAGAGTGTGAAATGTCTTTGAAATTTTAGAGCTTTATAATATGTGCTGAAGTAAAATTCAGTATTTTTAAAAAATGAAGCAGAAAAGTTGAAACTTATTTTATTGCTGATATATAATACCCATGGTCTTTAATCAGTTAAGAATTTTCTTTTTCAGAACCAGCAGTTAGCGTAAAGGCTATGTCGCTGGACTCCCATGTAGTCGACCGTGGTTCACGTCCCGGACCTGGTGGCTTAAAACTCACGCTGGGCATATGTGTGTGCGAGCCCAAGATCCCAAGAGGAGAATGGAGGAGAAGGGATTGTGGCGTGACCATCCCCCTGGGGGGTGATTTCTCGTTTTCTGTCTCTATGTCTCTGTCTGTCTGGCGAGCACACGTGCCCTATAGCATAAACCTCTCCAAAAAAAAAAAATGTTCTTTTTCTAATAAAGGCATTTGGCAATAATTCTGAACACTATTACTCATGAGAGACTAATTGTATAATGATACAATGTGATATTTCCATGCCTTATATTTACAATATAATCTACTTAGCTGTAATTAGGAAAACAAAGATTCAGAAGAAATTTGGCATGGAATGGATAAATATCTAAAGAAAATCTTCCATAATTATAAAAGTAAATTGCTGAATACAGTTCCTTATTTCAAACTTCTTTAACTCATTCCCTGAGCATTTAAAATGGCAGAAGGCTGGGAATTTAAAAATTAGTAGCAGGATTTGGCTATGATTTTTTGGATATGATATCAAAAGCGCAGCCACAAAGAAAAATATTAAATAAGATGAACTTCATCATGATTAAAAATTTTTGTGTATCAAAGGACATTATCAACAGAAGAAAAAGGAAACCCACAGAATAGGAGGAAATCTCTACAAATCATACATCTGCTTAGGGATTGATATCCAGAACTACAACTCCATGACAAAAAACACCCAGATTTTTTAAATGGGCAAAGGGTGTCAATGGGTGGTGTGGTGATTAAGGCATCTGGATCCCACATGTCTGCCTGCAGTTGGAGTTTTGGACCAGCAGCTTTAAAAACAGGCTAGATGTGTGTTTGTGTGTGTGTGTGTGTGTGTGTGTGTGTGCCTGCCCAACATTCCAAAAGGAGGAAGAAATGGAAAAGGGATTGCTGCATAACCATTCCCCGTAGGGGGTGTTTTCTATTTTCTCTCTCTCTTTCTTTCTCTCTTTCTCTATCTCTGTCTAGTGAGTGCATACATCCTCTGGCAAATACAAACAAACCAAAAAATCGGCAAAGAACTTGAATGGATGTTTCTCCAAAGGAGATTTAGAAACGGACACTAAGCACATAAGAAGATGTTCAACATCACTAATCAGTAGCAGAATGCAAATCAAAACCACCTTCTTGCTGTGCTATTTGTTCTATAATTGCTTCACTTCTGTGTTGGTATACAGATTTATTGGGCTACTTTTGTACTTTTGTAGGTTTTTTTTTTTAATTTATTATTATTTTTTAAGAAAGTGAGAAATCACCCCTCAGGGAGATGGCCATGCCACAATCCCTTCTCTCGAGATTTTGGGCATGCACACACACACACACACACACACAGTGTATTTCAAGCTGCCAGGTCTGGGACTCAAACTACAGTGGACCAGGCGGTAGGCCAGTGTCTTAACTACTATGCCACCTGCTGGCCCATAATCATAACTTTTTTTTTTGGATAGGTTTTTGCTACAGGGCACGAACACTTGCCAGAAAGACAGAGACAGAGAGACAAAAGCGAGAAATCACCTACCAGGGAGGATGGCCACGCCGCAGTCCCTTCTCCATTCTCTGCTCGGGATCTTGGGCATGCACACATATGTGCCCAGTGTGAGTTTAAGCCACCGGGTCTGGGACTCAAACCACAGTCGATTACATGGGAGTCCAATGACATAGCCATTATGTCAACTGCTGGTCTCCCAATCATAGCCTTTTAATAAATACTTTCAATCCTTAATGCCAAATATCATTACAGAATTTTGTATTGAGAGTTCCTATTACAATAATTTTTTAGCATTATTGAAATATTCTTGGATGAAATAATCATATTCTTAGTTTTCAGATCATACATTTATAAATCTATTTTAAATATTTTAACTCCATATAGTATTGTATGGGATAATAAAGCAATATCTTATGATTCTTTTCTATTTAAACTGGTGCCAAATACAACTGGATTAGTTGAATTTAATCTGTTGCTTAAATAGCATACTACAATAATTGTTAATAATATTTAAAATAATTTCTAATAGTCTAAAATATTTACTAGTTTATTTACATTAAATTAAACACATTAACTGGTGTTCAATAAATATTCCTTTCTTTCCTGATGTCTTAGTATATGACTACACATGTGATCTCTAATTTTTGGTAGTAATTTTATTCAGTTTCATTATTGGGGATGCAAAAAACAAACAAACAAAAAAAACAGATAAAACCCCTGCCCTTGATGACCTTCAGTTAGCCAAAGAGACAGGTAAGAAAAGACTTAAAACTCATCATAAGGTCTTGGAAGGAGGCTAAACTGAAGCCAAACAGACCTGCAATTCACCACTACTGGCAGACAATTAGGAGGTAACTCAAACCTCTCAGCTTCAGTTTCCTCATTTGTACAGATAAATAAAAATGTGTATGTGAGAGAGAAAGGCGGAAATGTGAGTAACTCTTAGAAACAGAGACAGGAAGAGAGAAAAAGAGGGAGAGGTAAGATGGAGAGAAAACAACATGGGAGCAAAATTATTGTCTTCCAAGAGCTGAAGAGTTGTCCTGTGGGAGAGAAAATTGACTTAGGTCTGTAGCCCTAGAGAGAATAAGGGCAGAAGAGTGCAATCTATGGCGGACAGAGTAGAGCTACTGAGAAGAACAAATGAACTGAGCTCTTCAACTACAAAATGATGGAGACTTGCTATTTAGTACATAATGATTTCCCCATAATTCAAGCAAAAACCGATGCCTGAATATCAAAAAGAACATAGAGCGAAATCATATATCAGATGCAAGTGTTCTCAATTTGTTGTTTATAAATAGAGTTCAGAGGATTTCAATATTATCCCCCAAAAAGAGAGCCCTACGTCTTTACTTGGATTAACCTCTTACTCAGACTAAAATTTACCATTTACTTCAATAATGAATGTAGACAAGAAATTAAAGTATTAGGTCATCAGAAAAGTCATGACATATTTTTCTATGTTTCTCTATGCAAAAATGTGTCATGACTTTTCCAACAACTCATTAGTATCAGCGGTACTTGTAGCTTTTCACCAATAGGGACCACAACTCATTTTAGATCACACTACAATTGTTGCAGATATCTTGAAATATAATTTTGTTCATCCTTACTTTGAATTCACAGTAGTTACTGGACCTGCCACCAGAACTTGTGTTTGAATGAATATTAAATGAGAAAAATTCATTGTAAATATCCAAGGAGAAATATGTCTAGAAGGCTAGAAAAGACTGAACTAGGAAGGTAATATCTATCTTCATCTTCTTTATGAAAAGAAATGATACAGGGACCAGCAGTTAGTGTAATGTCTATGTTGCTGGACTCCCATGTAGTTGACCATGGTTCAAGTCCTTGATCTGGATGGCTTAAACTCAGGCCGGGCGCGTGTGCGTGCATGTCCAAGATCCCAAGAGGAGAATGGAGGAGAAGGGATTGTGGCATGGCCAACCCTCCTGGGGGGTGATTTCTCACTTTCTGTGTCTCTGTCTCTGTCTTTCTGACGAGTGCACACTCCCTATGGCAAAAAACAAAACAAAACAAAACAAAAAAACAAAAAAAAAACAAAGAAAGAAAGAAAGAAAAGAAAAGAAAAAAAAAGAAATTATACATACTCAAGTATTTCTTTGCCCCTTGGTTTCTGCTCAGGAATTTAAAATTATCAGACTCACTTAGATACAGTTTATAGTTGTTCCTATCTCTATTATTTTATAATACTTAGAACCAGAGTTGGACTAAAAAAGGGCAGTCTTCCTTTTGTAGTTTCTTAGGCTATGCAATTGAACTCCCACATGATTTTGACAACTACTATTTAATTGTGTGGAAAGTGTACATGGATTTTAAATCTCAATTTTTTTTTTTTGTTCGTGTAGATTCTAGGGGATGAAGAAGTAACACACTTCAAAGTTAATTCTAATTTAGGAACTATAAAGTAAAGTTCGTATTCAATCCATTCTGAAATAGGAGTAACTCTTGTAGTAACCTAACCCATAAACTGATGGAGAAAATGGTAGGGGAGCATATATTGTAATGTGAGCCCTTTTAAGCCATTAATGAGAGTCTAAAAAGTTAAAATAATGAAATAGTATGATTGGCATCAATGATTAGAAAATATAGGAGATCCTCTGTAGTTCTACCTCCATCTGTAAGTCGTCTTTTTCTGGAAAAAAAAAAAAAGAAATAAAATGATGCAGATTTGTATCTGTAATTCTACAAGATTTTAAAAACCTGTAGTCAGTAGTTTCTATCATTCCTATATTATGAAAACATAAAATCATTTATATTTTATGTATTTTATAAAATTATTGAAAGACATTGACTCTTTTAATATCAATAACATTTTGTTTTAAAGTTTATTTTATCTGATATTAATATAACTGCTTTTTTCTCCTATCATTTTACTTTCAACATTTCGTGTCATTACATTTTTTGGGGGGGTGGAAAGGATTTTGCTATAGGGTACGTGCACTTGCCAGAAAGACAGAGAGAGACAGAAAGCGAGAAATCACCCCCTGGGGGATGGTCATGCTGCAATCCCTTCTCCTCCATTCTCCTCTAGGGATCTTGGGCACACACGCCTGCACACACGCCCAGTGTCAGTTTAAGTCACCAGATCTGGGACTCAAACTGTGGTCTACTACATGGGAGTCCAGTGATGGAGCCATTATAACATCTGCTGGTCCCTGTGTCACTGCATTTAAGTTGGATCTTTTTTACACAGAAAGTAACTGCACCAAACAAATCAACCTAGACTTTCTATCAAATGAGAAATTTAGTCCCTTTATAGTCATTGTGTTGCCAATATTTTCATTTATTTCTGTCTTTTTTTGTGTTTGTAGTTACCTGTAGTTATTCTGCTTTGTCTTTCCTTCCCAAATTCTCCTGTCTTATATTCTGTTAGAATTGGTTGAGTTTTCTTTATTCTCATTTCCTCCCACTGTTCTGGTTAGGAATTTCTATATCTTATTTAGTAATTACTATTAAATTTTTTAAACATTTTATTTGGAAATAGTATGGATTCATAGTAGGTGGCAAGGAAATATAGAAGTAGATCCAATGTGCCTCCTCCTATAAGCTTCAAACTTAACATCTTACACAATTATAGTAAAATATCAAAGCCAAGAGAGACACAGAGAGAGAGAGACAGAAAGCAAGAAATCACCCCCAGAGGAGATGGCCAGCCACAATCCCTTCTTCTTCATTCTCCTCTCAAGATTTTGGGCACACATGCACATGCGCTCGACATGAGTTTTAAGCCACCAGATCTGGGACTGGAACCATGGTTGACTATGTGGGAGTCCAGCTAAGAAATCATTATGTCATCTGCTGGTCTCACAGTTTTCAAGCCACCAAGTTCAGAACTCAAACTGCAGTTGGCCGTGTGGGAGTTCAGCGCCTTAACCACTGTGCTACTTACTGGCCTAACCTGCATTATTGTATTATTGACCAGCAGTCCATGGGTGGGATGGCTTGGCAGGTGGAAATGGGATACGATAATACAGGGACTTTTGTGGACTTGATAATAATCTGTCCCACTTCTGTCTTTGAACGCAATCATATTCCTGGATCTTCCTTCAAAACAGAAATTCACTATCAAACCTCAAAGGAGCTAGCATATGGCTCAAAAGAACCACAGACTCAGAACTAGTTTTTATAGTAATACTTCTATTTAACTCTCAGGCAGAATAATGTTATCTCCTGTTCCAGGCAGTAAAACATGGCTGAACTGGAAATGTGAGCTCTCGTTTCTAGTATTAGCAATACTACAGGTTGAACAATTTGGGTTAACTAGTCACTGTAGGAATATGCCTATACTCTCATGGGATATGTCTGGAAAATGCTGTTCAGTTCACCTCTTCTCACAGGAAACTCTGAGGAATGAGCTGAAATTGTTTTGCTTTGCACCTAGGAAACAGGGAGGCACACAGCCTCCTCTGAAACAATTAGGAGGACAGAAGGACATCCAAATCTCTAGAGATGTATTAAGTGTTCGGGGTGAAGACTCACAATGAATGCCTCTGACTTCCAAACGGTCCATTGTGATTGACCGAAGTGAGACAGGACAAACACAATTGGTATGTCTTCCCACGAAGGACAGGGCATTCGTTATAGCACTTTTTTTCCTTTTTCTTTTTCCTTTCTTTTTCTTTTTCTTTTTCTACAGGTTTGAAATGTTTCAAGCTAAGAGGTTAAAAAAAACACCCCTTTTACGGGCTCAGTGAAATGAAAGAGAACTTAGATTCACTTCAAAATAGAGTTAAAAGGAGGTGATAACAGGAAAAGAAATAAGAAGGAAGCTGGAAGAATCAAGAAAAGATGTTAAGGAGAAAAATAAAACCATTACACAACTTAAAACCCCATCTCGACATCTTTTGAAAAAACACGCAATGAGGAGGAAAGGACATGTAAGTTTAGAGAGCAGCTGGGACAGAGGGGACATGACAACTGGAGGAAGCTCACACCTGATGCTATCCTCTCAGTCATGTGTCCATCCAGCACTTATTCAGCAACTGCTAACTGTTAGGTCAGGAACTGAGGATGCAAAAGGGAAAAAGGAGAGAAAGTAACCAGACCACAGCCTGTTCAATTTCTAACAGGGTTATACTCTGCAGAACTCATGGGAAGAGATGATTCAGAGTCCAAATCTGCCTATAATGGGGAGTGTGTTAGCTTTTTTTTTTTTTTTTTTTAGAGGTTTTTGCTATAGGGTGCATGCGCTCACCAGACAGAGAGAGACATAGAGACAGAAAGCAAGAAATCCCCCCCCCAGTGGGGATGGTCACACCACAATCCCTTCTCCTCCATTCTCCTCTTGGGATCTTGGGTATGCACGCACACGCACCCGGTGTGAGTTTTAAGCCACCGGGTCTGGGACACGAACAGCGGTCGATTACATGGGAGTCCAGCGACATAGCCATTACTCTAACTGCTGGTTCCCAAGGGACTGTGTTAGCTTCTTATGGCTGATGTACCAAATCACCACAAAATTGATGCCTCAAAACCAGATAGATCCACTACATGCTAGACTCCCATGTAGTGGATCACAGTTGGAGTCCTGGACCGGGCAGCTTAAAAAAAACTCATGCTGGGTGCATGTGCATGTGTGCCCAAAATCTTGAGAGGAGAATGGAGGAGAAGGGACTGTGGCATGGACATCTATCCGGGGGGTGATTTCTTGCTTTCTGTCTCTCTGCCTCTCCAGTAAGCACATGTGCCCTATGGCAAAAATCTCTTTTAAAACAAAAACAACAATAAAACACACAGAAGTATTCTCTCACAGTTCTGGAGACCAGAAGTCTGAAATGGATTGGACTGAAATCAAGAAGTTGCACTCCTCCTGGCAGCTGTAGAGGAGAATCCATTCCTATCTCTTCTAGCTACTTGTGGCTGCTGGTCTCCTTGGCTTGTGTCTACATCATCCCAATCTCTGTCTCCTGGTCAAACTACTTTTTCCTCTTCTGTGTCAAACCTCCCTGGGACCAGCAGTTAGCATAATGACTATGTCACTGGACTCCCATGTAGTCGACCACAGTTCAAGTCCTGGACCCGGCGGCTTGAACTCACGCCGGGTGCATGTGCGTGCGTGCCCAAGATCCCAAGAGGAGAATGGAGGAGAAGGGATTGCGGCATGACCATCCCCTCTGGGGGGTGATTTCTCGCTTTCTGTCTCTCTTTTTCTGGCGAGCGCAGGTAACCTATAGGGAAAACCTCTTCAAAACAAACAAACAAACAAACAAACAAACAAACAAAAAACCTCCCTGTGTGTCCCTCTCACAAGGACACATGGGATAACATTGAGGGCCCACCTGGGTGGTCCAGGATAATCTCTTTCTCTCCAGATTCTTATCTTCATCACATCTGCAAAGTCCTTTTTTGCTATTCAAGTTAACATTTATAGGTGACTATGGAATTAAGACTCTGGATGTCTTGGAAGAGGTCGGTGTTTAGTCCACTGCAGGGTGAGGTGAGGAAGCCTCACAGGGGATTCCTCATCAAGGCAAGTGCATTCCAACAAAATACAATGTCACCAGGTACAGTAAACAGGGTGCCCCGAAGGGCCTTGAAAGAGAGGGCTTCATGGTCACCCTGCTTCTTCCTGTGTTTCTGGCCTGTCCTTGTAACTAGATTATGACTAGGAACTCTCATTCCCTGCTACAGAGAATGCAAAATGGTACATTCCCTTGGAAGACAGTTGAGCAGTTTCTTACCAGAGGTATCAGAAAAGGCAGGCAGGAAGGAACCTCTGTGCCATGGACCAGTCAGAGGTGCTAAGACACAAAGGACTCGAAACTAGACAGAATAGGTCCAGATATGGCTTTTAGAAGACTCCTCCTGGCTGCATTGTGGACAATGGATGGCAGGGAGGGAGACTAGGGGAACAGGAAGTCCAATTAGCAGCCTGCCTCCAGAGCTCAGATGAGAAGTGGGGGCAGTGTGGATAGTTCATTACAACGCAGTCTAAAGAAACTCTATTCATAGCTACAAATGTTGGAGACAGCCTGAAATAGGGCCATGCTTTTTAGGTTGTTGGATGGGTTGTGCTATTCTCACCACTAATCTCCTTCACTCTTGTAGATAATTGAGTTGTCTGCAAAACTAACCCAAACCGCGTTAAAACTATAATCCCATATGTGAAAAAGAAGGAAGAAAAATTTCCAGTGGGGAACAGATTTTTAATGTGTTATCTTGGTTATTGTGTGCTACAAGGTTATTGCATTCCTATCCCAAGAAAGTCTCAAGACACTGGATCCAAATCTGGTGATTTAAAAGCCAACAGAAAAGGTCAGAGTTATGTAACACAGTCTACCATAGCTATTCGACAGGCTGTTCTGTGCCAATTTTTAATCAACCTTAAAACCTGGGCAGAAAAAACCAACATATTGCCTTCCCATACAATTAAGTACTATTACATTTTTGTCTCTTGCTAGGGAACACATTTACTTATGTAATTGTACATTCCTTATTTTTAAAAACCAAGCTCTGTTAAGGATAAGCCTTAGCTTTATTAAGAAGCCACCATGTTCTTTCCTTCTAAGAAATTTAAATTTCAGCAGAACAAATTTATGGGGAAAGTAGTGCATTTACTAACTTATCCTTTGGGAGCTTTTAACACTTTGTTAAAAGGAGAGCAACAATAGTTAAGAAAAGGCGAGATTCTAGTTAAGGAAGTTTTAAACTTGGTTCTATTACAGAACAACTTAATCTGGTACAGTGTTGGAAACAAGAACAGACGTGCGAAACACAAAGGATGCCATTGTTCGCATCTAGATCAGTAACTTTCATAGCTTGCAAGAACCTATTTATAATAATGATTTCTAAAACTCATAATTCTTTGTTTGAAAGAAGCAGGGCTGTAGGCCCAGCCCAGGGTTTAGAACGAGGTTTCCACTCTAAAGCTGGATGCTGTGAGTTCGCTTAGTTCCAACGTTTTACCTCACATTTGCCTGGGTTTCGGGAGTACATACTCCTTTTGGAAGCAATGCTTGCCTTGAATTCCAATTGTATTTTGCCAGCAACTTCTCTCCGAAGACTAAACTCTATTGTCTGTGACAGGTGCCAACCTCTGGGTGAATTTCTGCCTCAACATGGGGCGGGACCATGATGTTGACTAATCTGAT
>NW_006160167.1:2802262-2811196 GCF_000334495.1 Tupaia belangeri chinensis | reverse complement strand
GCTGCCCTTTCCACCCACCAGACTAGATATTTTTGAAAGTAAGGCAGGAAATTTGCTACATCTCTTCAACACTGTGATTTGGATTCTTCGCTGCCTCTAAAGGGCCAGTCCTCACAGCTAATTTTCCTTATCCCCAGACCCCCTATACCTGGCAAAATTCTTACTCTATAGTCCAGTGGCCAGGTCCCCACATACCTCATGGTCAAGGCACATATGGCACCCACTGGACACATATCAAAGATGGAATTTCTGGATGATATGATAATTCCATTTTTAGTTTTTCTGAGGAGGTTTGTAAAACATTTCTTCCTTGTTTAAATTTTGCTAGAGGGTGTGTGTGCTCACCAAAGAGACAGAGAGAGAGAGAGAGAAAGTAAGAAAGTACTCCCTATGGAAAAATGATCATGCCACAATCCCTTCTCCTCTACTTCTCCTCTCAGAATTTGGGTAAGCATGCACATGCACCTGGTGTATATTTCAGGATCCCAGGTCTGGGACTTGAACTGCACAGTTGCCATTTGGGATCCAACCACCTTAACCATCACACTACCGGCAGGGCCTCAAGTATTCCTAAAGCATTATTTCTCTCTCCCCGTCTACTCCCCTGCCCCCCATTCTTCTCTCTCTCTCTCTTTCACACACACACACACACACACACACACATTATATATAGCTTGCAAAAACATAGCTACTTTTCTGAAGATACAGTCCAAGTTTTCTGCCTTCTTTGATATCGCTGCCAACACTGCCCTGTTGAGAAGCTCTCTCTGTTCTTGCTTTCTATTGAATGGATTACTGGTTGCATTTCAAGCATCCACTGTTGATCAGCTAATCCAGATTAATGTGGCCTGTGACAAGAGCAAACACAATACAGCGATCTCCCACATACCCTGGAATGAGCAGAGCCTTGCAAGTCCAGAGGCTGACGAAGAAACAAAGATACTCCCCACCTCCCCGGAATTCACAGGATTCACTTCAAACTTGAAAGAAATATTTACCATGTTAACATGGTTTCTAGGGCTCCAGATAGCACTGAATGCACATACCACACCTATTTCACCTAAACTCACTGAAGTTCTAGGAGATCCCTACCTCCTGAAGAGGTGGTTGGTGAAGAATCCAAAACAAAACTCAGAAGTCACTGCTCATAAATAAGGCTAGTAACAATGTTTCAGAAATTAATGCTATCATCTGAGCTTTAAAAGAACGTGCTCCTCAGGTCCTAGCCACATAAACAAGGTACACTAAAGGGGAAGCTGTTTTTGGAGGGCTGCTCTGCTCTTGTAAGCCAAGACACGGAAAAAGAAGGTCTTGGAAGGGCTAGGATAGGTGTTAGCCTGAGGGTTGCTCATGAAGACAACAGTCCATAGGAGGAGGACTTGAATCTGCCTGGTGGACACTGTGCTCTAGGTCACACTGTACCCCTTCTCTGGGTTGCAGGACCCCTGTTTCAGGGGGGCATCCAGTCCTTCCCAAGGGTACCCATACGCTTTGGGAACATGGAGCCTGGTAACTTGTCTTCAGGGACTGGTAAGGGAAAAGACACAGACAGAACTTTGCACAGCCAGACTAAAGCCCATGTGTTTTCATTAGTGGAGAGAAAGTCAAGCCCTTCTCTCCTGGGAGGGAAAGGAAGTACATAGCCTGGAGAGGCCAGCCTGCTAAAAGAGGAACCAACAGCCTGGAGGAACGAATGTTGAAAATGAGAGTGAGGAACTGAGTGTTTGCCATATTGTTAGAGCCCCTGGCCCAAGGCTCACCCAAACCCAGAGTTCTTGTGGTCTTTTACATCTTCCAAGCAGACTTATTTCTTTTCTTATTGAAGCCAGTTAAAGTTAGGTTTTCTGTAATTCAAACCTGAAACCTCTTAACTTACAAAATAATCTTAGTAGGGAAACTTCCAAAAGGCAGAAAAGAGACCGATTCCTATTGCAAGCTCAAGAAGCCCAGCTAGTGGTCCAAGTTCCTCAAAGAAGGAAACAATTGGAGAATTGCAAAGCAAGTGGGCTCAGGTGATTAGGGAATCAGTGCTGAAGTCACAGGCAGGCTGCAGGAACTTTGCTTTATGCAGTTCTGGTATGGCCTGCCAGGCTCAGGGTAGGCCTTTGAAGGAGCCATACCAGGGCGAACACAGCCTTTGTGAGGTGTGGAGCTCATGCTCAGACATGTACTCACCTGTATTTACATGAGGGATGAGTCACCTCCTGATGCATGCCAGAGATGACAGGAGACCATGCTGACAGTGATCAAAGTTCAGGCAAGAGACACAGTGAGGCAAATGTGCAGGTATGTGCATCCTGAGAGCTCTGAGGAGGGGGATTGGAGTGTCACCTGCCAGTCCCTAGGCAGTTAGAACACTGGTGGCCCCTTACGAACTGGGGGAAGAGCTTTGACTTGTTTGACATAAGTTTGTTGGACTGGGAGGGCGTGCATAAAAGGAATAAACTGAATAGAGGAATAGTGGTCAAACTTGAGCTAAAATAAATGGCACAAAGGCTTATGCCACGTGAGCCTTCCCAGGAAAGGGTGCTGGACCTGACAGGTTAAGTTACAGTTGAAGTCTATGAGATATGATCACAGTACTGCCACCAAACAGCTAGGTCGGCTGTTCCCAGGGTGACACACCCCATCTTCTTAACCTACAACTCTGGAAAGTGACAGGAGACAAGGGAAGAGTCCTCGCCTTACCACTTCAATTTAACCAGTTTGGAAGTGTTCCAGTCTGGCAACGACTCCAATTAGGTCGTGTTCTAGCATGCAATACTCTAGGAAGGTGAAGGGGAGGCGAACACCAAAGGAGGCGAAGAAAGCTCTAGGTACAGAAGCCCAGCAGTTACACAGTAAGGAAAGCAACTACTTCAAAGAATTGCCATGATTTTGCTTATTTCCATATGTAATGACTAAGTCCAAATATTTCTGATGATTATAAATATACTTTATGACATTTCCTATAATATAGGTTTATTGTAATATTACTACTAATTGTTCTATGCACCTGACACTTTCCTATTTGACATGTATTATCTATTTTATTCCTACAACAACCCTATAAAGAATGTAAATATATATGCATGTTTATTATTTCCGTTTCAATAGAGAAACCCAAGAAATGGAGAAATTAAGAAACTGGCCATCCCTCTAGTAAAGAGCCAAGCTTTATAAACTGCACACCATAGGACCAAGAAGGACAGCTTGGGGCAATGCCATCCTTTCTGTAGTACGCTCTCCACTACCAAGGGGAACGGTCATCAACAGTTTAAAAGGGAATTGTTTAAATAATTCTCACAAGCAAACAAAAGGAAAAGGGCATCCCGTTTTCTATACTACCTGGATGAAATATGCAAGTTGAACACTCACAGCAATACTAATACTGTTTCACATTTTTAAAATGTACTTCTTCCATGAGAGATGGAGAAACAGAGAGAGACGTACTCCCAATAGGGTTTCATGCTGTGAGCCTACCATGCCCCCCACCATTCTCCCAGCTCCCCTAACCCCCCTAGTCCCCCCCCACCCCCACACACACTCCGCCCAGCAGGATTACGGGCACAGTGAGATCTCAGTGCACAAACCCAGGACACTCTGAGCATCTCTGAGCACTGTTTCTGCTGTGCCACTACAGCTAGCCTAATATTATTTTAGAAGCTTTCTACAACTCTAGAATACAATAGATGCAGATAACTGCAAAGAGAATTATCTAGATGAGCACATTACTTCAGCAAATTCTTATAAGGTAACTATCCTTGTAAAAACCATCCACATCGAGAAGCAAAAATTGGGTCCCCATTCAAGCCTTCCCTGTGTAACAGCCAACCACCATCCGCCTTCACCCAGCAACACTGGCCTATGTGACTTCCCTTCCTTGCACTTTTTCAAAGCTTTATCAAACCGCCGTGCATTCTAAACACCCTCGTTGAATGTTGTCTTTTTTTCTGTTATATCTATTAAGTTTATTTTAATCTATGACTTCTCCCTTCATCCCTTCAGTCCTTTATTTCTTTGTGGAAATGACTTTTGAAGAAACCAAGCACGTAAACCTGTGAAGTGGCACAGTTCCCTATATAGCCTGGATTGCAGCAAAGTGAATATTAGAACTAGTTAGTAGGAGTCAAGTCGTAAGAGGGCAGCAAGAAGACTCAAATGCAAACACCTGGTCTGCCAAATTGACAAGCATATTACAATGTGGTTCCTTCAGCAAGGACCAGGGACTTTGAAAGTAAATAAATAGGTAAATAAAAACCCTGATACAATTGCTTTGAGGTAATTTGTTTCTTGCTGGTTTATGCATCCAATGAGAAAATCTGGTAAAGGGACAATGCCTTATTGGACAGATAAGGAAGGCAAAAAGTGAGAGTATAAACAAAATAAAACAAAGACTTTCCTTAGGGAGGAAAGGGAAAGGACCAGAAAGCTCTACCCGGTCCTTTGACTGTTTGAAACGTATCCACTTTTCTTTCTCTAAGAGAGTCATAGGCAGCTACCAGCAGAAGAGATAGATGGTAGCGGATAAACTAAGTAAACAGGCACTGTACAACCCACTGATTTTTCCCGAGTACGGCAAGACAAGTTGCACTCCTGTCCCCGCACATTTACTTCTACCACTACATTCCTTTCAAGCCTCCGTTTCTAGCAATGGCCTTCAGGCACAAAATAAACATAGCTTTGCAGTTGAACCTCCTTGTAGTCAGACTGTGTGGCAAGGTACTCAACACCAGTTTCCTTACGTGAACAGTGAGGATAATATGTGCCTTACGAAGTCGTTGGGGGCTCAAATAGGATAATAGCTAAAAAGTGTCACATAGTAAATGCATAAGGAATGCCAGTCTCTGCACCGCGCCTGTTCCCTGCCAAGTTGTATCCATTGTCTTTTAAATATGTTGACTTGTAAAAATTCAAGCTATTGAAAATCAAAAGTTGAAATGAAGCACTTAAAAAATTCTGAATTTTGGGATCAGTAGATGGCATAATGGTTACATTGCTGGACTCTGACGTAGTTGACCATAGTTCGAGTTGCGAACCCAGTGGCTTGAAACTCACATTGGGCATGTGTGAGTGCATGGCTAAAGTCCCAAGAGGAGAATGGAGGAGAAGGGATGGCACTGTGGTCATCCCCCAGGGGGTAGTTTATTACTTTCTATCTCTCTGTCCCTGTCTCTCTGCCAAGCACACATGCCCTATTAGCAAAAATCTCTCTAAAAAAATTGAATTTTCATTTCACCCTGTGGAGAATCATGCTTTCTCACAACATCCTGAGGAATTCAGGTATTTAACAATATGCAAAACTTAAAGAACCAACACCAAAAACCTTCTTTTACAATCGTCCCTTCGTTTTTCCTCCGCTGTACATTTCCTCTCTAACCTTTCTGGTTTAGCCCTAATTTATTCAACCACATGGCAAAATGGGGCCTGGTGAGCTTTAGTCCAACTCTAACTTCACTGTGAGGAAACTGAGGCACAGAGAAATTAAATAAATTGCTCAAGTACGCTCTAACAGTTAAGACAAAACAACAGCCTCTAACACAGGTTGAAAGTGAAATGCCTGGGAACCAGCAGTTAGCGTAATGGCTATGTCGCTGGACTCCCACGTAGTCAACCGTGGTTTGCCTCCTGGACCTGGTGGCTTAAAACTCATGCCGGCGCGTGTGCGTGCGTGCCCAAGATCCCAAGAGGAGAATGGAGAAGGGACTGCGGCGTGGCCACCCCCCCTGGGTGGTGATTTCTCGCTTTCTATCTCTCTGTCTCGCTGTCTGGCGAGCGCACGTACGTGCCATATGGAAAAAAAAAAAAAAAAGCCTCTCCTAAAAAACTTCAACGGCTCCACGTTGTCTTTCGAGATAACTTCTTCACTAGTTCTTCAAGATAATCCATGACTATGTCCAAGACCCCACACCATATTTCAGCCCCACAGCCAGTCTCCATCTTCCATGGCAATCAGAATGACCACTGACTTGTACTTTTAAGAACAAAAATGCCCAGAGAAGCACCTGCCCAGGCCACAGAACAACTGCTCCTTGGTCTCCAAGTTCTTCCCTTTCCTGGGATGCTCTCCATCTTGTACTCCTATCAGAGAAACTCTATCCATCCTTAAGTGCAGCTCAAATACCATCGTTCCACAAAACATCCCTGATAGCCCTGCTGAAAGACACCTTGCTCTGGACTTCCAGTGGACTTTATCTCACTCCTGCGACACTTACCACATACTGCCATATTTGGAACTACCTACCTACCTATTTTCTTGGGAAAATAGCTAATCTTCCCAAACACCTAGTAACACTCCCGGAAGGGTTTGCATCTTAGATTATAGTGCTATCCCTCACGGTGTCCTGTACACAGAGGGGGCTCAGAAAACATCTTAGGAACATTATCCTTTTGTACCGAAAATGGATCAAATGTAAAGAAAATATCTTTGCAGGCTGTGTCACCTCTCTACTTCTGTAGGCAAGGCTTTCCACCAAGGAGGCAGGCTCCTAACTAGTACAAAAGGGCAAAGGCCTCACCTCCCTAGGTCCTCCCCACATCTTCCCCACTGAAATTCTACTTCCAACTTGCTTTTAGATTTCTTCTCCCAGAAGTACTCACACCTTTGCCTTAGGCGATGTTGGTTCTAAGTGGCCACTGTTAAATATTCCTCTACTACAAGAAAGCCTTCAGAGAAGTCAGTCTTTTTCTAGGGAGTGAGGTTAATTGATCAGATCTGATGGTAATCACTTGGAAAGGCAGGAGAGCTAGGCTATTAGCAGATGTTGTCCAAATATTTCCATTGTGATAAAACTGATGGAAGCAACCCAATGGGCATCATTAAACCCTGACTAGCTAACAGTCATGGCTAATTTTGATCATGGGAGTCACACACCAATCTCACAATCTCTTTGCTTTTCTGAAGCTACCCCTATTTTTAACCATTTCAATTCAGATAGTATCAAAAAAGAAAAAAGAAAAAGAAAATTAGACTCTACTTTTCCTGGCATAGCCAACGCTAGAGGCTCTTCATAAAATGTTGAATGAACATCATTTTTACTTTTGTTTAAAACAGACGCAATTACAGAAAAGATAAAATACTACGTAATCTTATAAGATGGCCTAAATTTGCACAATTAGTGGGGAAAGTTGATGGAGTCTTATCTCAAACCAGTAATAGTTTAGATGTCAGCTCAGTAATTTCAGCTAGTATATTCTGGATACACCCTTTCTAACCTGTACAAATACGCACTGTCAAAGGCATGTTAAGCCTTGCAAGTGTTGTTTATTCGCCTGGCATTTTTGTCACATGATAATCTGTGTTCGGGTATCAGCCAAGACAATCAAGCATTCCAGGAAACGTTAAAGAAAACTAATGACTACAGAGGTTTTCACTGTGAAAACAATGTTTTCCTCTGTTTTGGATGATGCCAGGGTTGGTCACATTTATGAAACCTCCAATTTCTTTACCAACAGGGGATAATTCATCCTTAACCTTTAATGAGGGGGAAGGCTTCTAGTACAGATACACTCTAAGTAGATCCCAATAAAAAGCAGTTCTTTTCTTTATAATTCTTTTTTCTTTTTTTGGAGAGTTTTTTTTTTTTTTCTATTGGGCGCGTGTGTTCACCAGACAGACAGAGACAGAGAGACAGAAAGCGAGAAATCACTCCCCAGGGGGGATGACCATGCCGCAATCCCTTCTCCGCCATTCTCCTCTCGGGATCTTGGACATGCACGCACACGCCCCCTGCGTGAGTTTAAGCCACTGGGTCTGGGACTCGAACCGTGGTCGGCTACGTGCGAGTTCAGCAACATAGCCATTACGCTAATTGCTGGTCCCATCTTCGTAATTCTTATGGGTGGGAAGTAGGAGGGATGGGAGACATTACAAACACTGATCAAGAGGCTCTGACTCCTCCCCAGTTTTCCTACTGTAGTATCTTTTGTGGTAAAATAGAGCAATACTCTAGGCCTTCTACTGAACACTAATAAGGTGGGTATGCCGCCTGATTCTTTATACAAATACATTTCCTCTGTATCCAGACACTAACATTCAAGACACTTTTCAAGCATAAGTGGAATCTAGACGTTTGATTATTTGTTAAAATTCCCTATTAAGACCATCGGCAACAAATATTTCATGATTCTACTGTTGCAAAATAAAGAAAGATACATGGTTTTGTTAAAGATCAAGAACAAAGTAACACACTTAGGAAACTGGAGCAGGCTGCAACCCACCGTAGCAAGCTCAACTACCCCACTTGAAAGACTATGTTGTAAATGCTGCTGGAGGAAGGTCTTGCTTGTGCCCTCTTTCTGATCTTAATAAACCAAGCTGGAAATACATGGGCAGCTCCAATCCCCTTTGATATCGTTAAGCCTATATTTCCAGCGTAAACCGGTGTTGCTCAGCCTGACAATGTTTTCCCAAAGGGCCAGTGAGAAAGGAGAGGGTCCTGCAACTGCAACCTGAGACCATCCGCGTTCCTTGCACGGAAATGGAAGCGCGGAGCTGCCACAGTGGGTCAAGGGCGCACAGCATCTGCGCCCGGCTGACATTCGGCTGCCCTCAATGAGTTCCCTGCTTCTGACAACGGGGTGCCACTCTTCCTGCCTTAACTGTGGGAGGATTCCGCGGCGACTCTGCGTGAGGAGTCACCCCACACTCCGAGAATCCTTCCGGGAGAAGAGGGCGGACTCAGGCTGGGAGGCGGGATCGCTGGGGACCCAGAGGCCGAGGAACGAGCCCGCAGAGGTCAGGGCCGCAGACCCGGGCGGCGGCTCCCACACAGTGCTGCCCAGCAGGGGAAGGCTGCGGCGCCCCCGGCCTCCCAAATAGGGGGTGTTCGGTCAACGTGCGGAAACGTCGTGTTCAGCTCTTCCCACTCGGCAGCCCCGTGTGACCGCGAGTGGGCAGGAAGGCCGCCGGGATGCGCACCGGGAGGCGGGGCGGCCCTTACCTGGTTCCTGCTG
>NW_006160167.1:2801575-2802177 GCF_000334495.1 Tupaia belangeri chinensis | reverse complement strand
GCCCCGCAGTCACTTCCTGCTCCGGCCGGGGCGAGGCCGGCGCGCCCGGGCCACCTGGCTCCCGCCCCCGCGCCCTAGCAGGTGCTGCGCCCGCGCGCCCTCCGCGGGGAGCCCGGCGGTCTGTCGCCTCCCCAGGCTGGCACCGCGCCCTCCCGCCCGCCGGGCCTCGGTGCTCAAGAGCTCAACATCCGCGCCGGCCGCAGTGCCCGCGGCGATCCCTGCGGCGATTTGCCCAGGTCGGTGGCCGCACCTGTCAGTGCGGGAGTTAGAACACCTCCAATACCTTTCTGCCCCAGTGAGTGGGAAAAAAGGAGACCCTGATTAACCCACAGCAGCCACCCTCGCCCTCTCCACCTGGCCTTTCCAGTTCTCGATCACACATGCAGTTTGTGTGTGGAAGAAAGATCCCCCCAGAAAGTGGTAAGCTATATGGGAGTGAAGATCAGAACGATTAAATCTCAGTGCCACACTTGATAGATCTTAATAAATATTCCAAGGATGAAGGAAGGACTCCTGGTGGGAGCTGGAGGACCCCAGCACGTCTACAGATCTACAGAATAGGGTTTCTTTTTTTTTTTTTTTTTTTTTGGAGATTTTCACTG
>NW_006160167.1:2778373-2800974 GCF_000334495.1 Tupaia belangeri chinensis | reverse complement strand
CGAGAAATCCCCCCCCAGGGGGGATGGTCACGCCGCAATCCCTTCTCCTCCATTCTCCTCTTGGGATCTTGGGCACGCACGCACACGCGCCCGGCGTGAGTTTTAAGCCACCGGGTCGGGACATGAACCGCGGTGGACTACATTGAAGTCCAGCGACATAGCCATTTCGCTAACTGCTGGTTCCCCAGAATAGGGTTTCTTTAGATGCGCCCTGGAGGAATTGCTGCAGAGTACCAGCTGCTGTGTATGAGAATTTAGGGTGGGAGATGAACGTAAATGGTCTGGAGACCTCTAAGCATATATGCTGGTTTTATCTGTATTCAAATTCTACTGTGTTATTACAAATACTCTGTAAGGTATCTCTTTCTTGGAGAATTCTGTGATTCCATATTGTTGCCTGAAGGGCTGAAACTTGGGATTCTTCCATGTCTTCTGTTTACACAATGCAGAAATTCTTCTTAAAGCCCTCTATGACTTCACCCGAGAGTCAAGGAAACAGAACTGCTGCCTAGCCGGGAACAGGGAGAACACTTTCAGTGTTTCTTAGGAGAAATGTGCATATGAAGAAGAGAGTGAGAAAAATCATTTCAGGGTCAAAAAAAAAAAAAAGAATACTTACCTCAGGACTTGTGTAGTTTCTTGCTTGAGGGCCCAAAGCTCAGTGATCAGTTAATAATGGTAGTTAACTAGGCCCAGTTTTAATGGACGGAATTATTTAAATGACTATTTGAAGGAAAAAGTATCTATTTCTTATATTTTCCATAATACCACCTTAATTCATGTCAGTCACTTTATGAATGCTTTCTTTTGATATGCTTTAGGGTGCAAGTAACAGAATATTTTAAAAAGGAAAGAAAGAAAAAGAAGAGTTTTAGCAATCCATATCTCATTTCCAGAGGGAATGTGTTTCTGTACGGCTCTAAGATGTCACCTCCATCTTTCTGCTCTCCATCCCTGAAGTACTGGCTTTGACCCTTTAGAGATCAGAACTCTTTCCAGAATCTCCCCCCAACAACCTTCCCTGGAAGATTCACTGGCTGGGTTTGGTCACAGGCCTTGTGTTTGCAAGGGAGGCTGGGAAAGGAAGTTCTGGGCGTTTCCACCTTGAGAATGAGGTGAGCTCTGCCAGCCAGAAGGAACAGGAAGGAGTTGGAAGTAGTGGGAGGGGAACCAACAGAGCCTGGCACACTCACTCTCTAGTGTTTTCTATCAGCCGCACAGTGGCTAATAAGCAAAATACTCAACAGATCATGTTACTTTCCTGTTTAAAATGCCTTGAAACCTCCCCATAAATAAAGTTCACACTTAGTAAACCTGGCATAGGAGGCCCTTTAAGAGCTGACCTCCATACTGTGTTACACTCATTTCCTGTTTTATTTCTTAATTAAAGAAGTCATTTTCAGTCTCTTTCTTTCTTTTTAAGAAGTTTTTGTCTTAGGGCATGTATGTTCACCAGAGAGAGAGACAGTGAGAGGGAAAGTGAGAAATCACCCCCCAGGGAGGATGGCCACATCACAATCTCTTCTCCTCTGTTCTCCCCCCTGGATTTTGGGCATGCACGCACATGCACCCTAGGCATGCGCACATATGCACCTGGTGTGATTTTCAAGTCACCTGGTCCAGGACTCGAACAGTGGATGCTCATGTAGGAGTCCAGTGATGTAACCACTATGCCATTTGCTGGCCCCTCTTGTCAGTTTCTTTACAATAGTTTAAAGCCTTATAACTCTGGAGGAAGACCATACTTGATGCAGAAAAGATAGAATGTACAGGGGTCTTAAAAAAACTGCATTTTATGAAAAAACTATGCACGGATTTCAAAAATGTTTGCGCCAAACTACACTTGTACTTTAATTAAGTCTTCCCACAGAATTTCTGAAGTCCCCTCATGTCATCTATGATCTGCTGGTCCCAGGTGCCACGGTCGTGGCTGTTGCTCTCTTAGTGCACCACCATGGTTGAAAAGAAGAATTCCTGACCAGTGTTCTTTGCCACGCAGTTCACAAGGAGGTGGAGGGAATGCCTCTGAACTATTTTGGTCCCAGTAGCTTAGGAGCTGTTTTGAGCTTTGTGAGGTCCCTACCTCTTGCCAGGCTTCTTCAGGGGATATCCTGCGGGCTTCACAGAATGCCAGCACATCTGACTGGCTCCCTGTCCTAGGCACTGAGACCTGGAGCCCTGTCTCCCTCCGTTAATTTGGAAGAATTCTGTTCTGATGCCGCATCATCTGAAGCCGAGCTTCACCATGAACTTAGGATGTGCAGCAACAGATACTGTTATTGTGTTGATGCTGTTGACATCAGTATTTGGTAAAAATGATGTGCATATGAATTCCACATACCCCAGAGGAATTTCTGTACATGGACAGCAGCAGAGATGTACAAGGATAACAGGAATAACAGCACTTTTCATAATAGCAAAAACAAAACAGAAACAAAAAACCCTGAAAACAGCTCAACTGTCCTTCCACAGGAATGGTGGGCCAATAAACTTGGATACTTTTATACAGTGAAACACTATTCAGAAATGAAATTGCCTGAGCTACAGCTACCCAGTACCCACACCAACGTGGATGAGTCCCACAGACATAGCACTGTGTTTAAAAGAAGCAAATCCAGGGGCTAGAAGGTGGTGTAGACTTGCACATGGTCAACCCCAGTTCTAGTCTCAGACCCAGTGGCTTGAAATGCAAGCTGAGTGTGCATGTGGGCATGCCCAAAATCCCGGGAGGAGAATGGAGAAGGCATTGTGGCATGGCAGTCCTGTCTGGGCAGTGATTTTTCATTTCCCCTCTCACTGTCTCTGGTGAGCACACGTGCCCTATGGCAAAAAACAAAAACAAAAAAGCAAATCCATAGAAGATCATATACAGTATGATTCAAAAGCATGTGAATTTAGACAGCACATTGTTTAGGAATCACTCTGTAGTGTTAAAAGAAAAATAAACTAGCCAATTTAATAGAGTGGAGTTTTCACAGAGCAAATCTTAACACGATTTACATCGGGCAGTTGTCTCTGGACTTCGGGACAACTTGTGGTCAACTCTGCCTTATAGTCAGCAGAATAGAAAAGTGCCATACACAGAATGTAAGTGAGAGAGTGAGGGAGAGAAACTATTGGTTACATTTTAAAGTTGGTCTGCATTAACATGGTTTAAAAGGCAGGATGCCTGTGATTGACTGAAGTCTAGCTGTTGCGATTGGTTGTAATTTAGCAACCAGCTCAGGGAAACAGCCTAACATGTACAATTTTGGCTTATCCATAGGAATCAAAGTGTGGGAGTACAGCGTCTGTTTTAGGCCAAAATAGTTTAATTTAACAGTAGGGAAACCCAACAGAAAAGCAAGAAATGATAAATGTGAAATTCACATAGTGGTTCAAAGGTTTTGGCAACATTCTATTTCCTATATTGGATGGTGGGTTAACAGGGATATTTGTTTTATTGTTCTTAAAGACATACATTTATGGTCCTGCCCCATAGCCTAGGGCTTAAGGGAGCTTAATCCCACAATTGGACTAGTTTGAATGCTGGTCTCCAAGAGCTTGAAAAACACACCAGGCACATGTGTGGTTTTGCCCCAAATCCCAATGGGATAGAGAAATGAAGACGGGATTGCAATGTGAGCATGCCCCTTTGAGGGGTGCTCTCTCCCTCTCTTTCTCTGGCAAGTGCAGAGGCCCTCTGGCAATTAAATAGAAAAAAAGGTTTATGTCATATATACTTTTTGCAATTATTTATGACATATTTCATAATTAATATGAAAGACTAATGGGGGGAGAGGGGAGAAGAGAGGGTTCCTGGTCAAAGGCTCCAAAACTTTGAGATTGGTAAACCTGGACTTCAGAGCAGTCTTTTGTAGCTTCTCAACTGTATGACTTTGACTTTGAGGAAATTCTCTGAGATTCAGCTTCATAATTCATAAAGTAGGAGTAATAGTATTTATCTCATAGGCTGTTGTGAATGTAAGTCATTGGTAATGGGAGTGAAAAACACCTTGAGGTTCAGCTCAGTTCACCAAACACTTCCTTTGAGCCTGGAGCCAAGGACTGTAATTGAATAAAGTCTGAGCCCTGCCCTCCAGGAGCTAACACTGCAGGGAGTCCACCGTCAGGCAAACAGGTCACTCAACTGAGTAGTTGACTTCAACAGCAGATGGAGAGAGCAAAACAGTGCAGTCAGCACAGGTTGGGAAGGCTGGCATAACCGAGAAGGAGTAGTAGTTGTGGGTCAGGGAGGAGGGCAAGGAACAAGGCTGGCAGAGGGAGGAGCACAAACCCAGGCACAGGCATGACAGCAGAGTATGTGTGAATGCACACAAAGCAATTCGATGTCTTGGGTGTGATGACTACACCTTAAAATAAAGGCAGAGGGCCAGCAGGGCCAAGCAGTTGAGAGTTTTGTGTTGGGTTATTGAAGTTGGACTTGATTGAATGAGGAAGCACTGAGTAGCTTTAGAGAGCAGCAGGAAGCATTGGTGCCATAGAAGATACTCTAAGATTTAAGGGGAGAAACACCAGAGATAGGCAGACAGGTCAGGAGACTGCAATGGCTTTAGAGGATCTGTGAGGAAGGCTGGAGAGGAAGAGCGAGATTTAAGAAAAGTTCAGAAGGGAAACCAGGACAATCTACAGATGAGACAGAGGAGGGAGGGAGAAGGGAGAGGGTGAGATGCATTCTATTGCGTCATCAGAAAAATCATGCTTATGTTTTTCTATGCAGAACTACATTATGAGTTTCCAATGATCTGATCATTGAAACGACTGGGTGCAGAGGCAGAAAGATTTGCTGTCATGGGCAGGAGGACAGAGGAGCAGCGTAGCAGGAAAGGGGAAGTACAGTTTGAGTCTGATCCTCAAATTTCAGAAGCTTGTAGAACTTCTAGGCAGAGAAGGATGTGCAGAATTATCCAAAAGTCATGACAGGGAAACAGATTTGAGGGTCACCAGTACGCAGTTGAATGAGACAGGCCAGGGAGAGCATATGGTTGACATCTTTTAGAGCAGTGATCAGCAAATGTTTTCCACAAAGGGCCGGTAGTAAATATTTTCGGTTTCTTTGACCATATGGTCACTGTGACAACTACTGAACTCTGCTATTGCAGTCTAAAAGCAGCCACACAGACGACGAATGCGCGTGACTGGTGCTAATCAGACTTTACAAAGCAGGAGACTGGCTGGAAGTGGCCATGGGCCACCGTTTGTCAACCTTTATTCTAGAGAGAGGGGTCAAGCACAGACTCTTCTTTAGAACCTTCTGAGAAGTAAGAGAATGCATTTGCTGGGCTTCTTGGCATGTGAATGGTAAGACCATATGAAGGAAACTTCATTAACAGTAACTAGAATCTAGGAAGGCAGGTGGAGTTGGGCCACTGAGCCTAGGATTCTGATTGTGGGGTGGGCTTCTTCTTCGAATGAGCTGCCTAAGGTAGGATCCCAGTCATGGCAGCTCCTGGTGTGCATCTTTCATTTTTTTTTTTTTTTAAGTTTTTGTTTTGTTTTGTTTTCCAAAGGACAAGTATGCTCAACAGAGAGTCAGAGAGGGACAGTGAGAGGGAAGGTGAGAACCCCTTCCCTCCCCCTGGGAGAATGGCTGCACCGCAATCCCTTCTCCTCCATTGTCCTTCTGGGATGTGGGCATGCACACACATGCGTCCAGAGTTAGTTTCAAGCTGCTGGGTTGGCAACTTGAACCACTGTTGGCCATGTCAGAGTCCAGCACCTTAACCACCATGCTGCCTGCTGCCCCCTCATGGTGTGCATCTTTAGAGCCTGGTTCAGAAAGGTAAGGGAGAATGATAGGTGGCATCACTGTTCCTGTGTTACTATGCCTACATGCTGGGATATTTACATAATACATCTCCACCCATCGCTCAGGGACTGCAGCTCCTCCCACTGGAAGCACCTTCCCAGGGATACTGGGTTGGCCACGTGATTGTTTTGGCCAATGGAAATGTGGACAGTTCTGGGACGAGACCTTCCAGAGCATCACATGTTCCTGCTTGCTCTGTCCTCCTGGGCTGCTCCCTGGGAAGAGACTGCTCCGAGGAACTACTGGTCCAGGGAGGATAAAGAAACCCAGTCATGGGCTGCAGAAAGGTTACTGAAACAATAGGTGAAATCTGTTTGAGATTGTTGCCAATTATGGGTGGTCATTGGTGATCTTTCCCTGAGCAGATTGAGTTCAATGTTGGGGTGGCAGCCAGATTATAATTAACTATAATATTTCAGAATACTCGAATTCACCATAAGAATGGCAGTTATTACTAAAAAGAACCTTACATAAGGAGCAGGTTAGTAATCAGTTAGGAGCACGCCAAGAATTTTATTTACTTGAGCATCACTTTGAAACCATAGGCGGCTTCTGGGAAAGGGAATGTTGGGATCGGTCCACACCGAGGGAGACCATTTTCAGCGTGGGGCAGATCCCTTGAGGGTGGAATCAGCCTGAGAGGCCAAACACAGTCCTGGTGTGACCCGCAGGCCTGCGCAGATGGCGTCTTTGGGAACATCAGGCAGGATCCAAACGATGTGCAATTGGAAACAGCAGGGTTTAGCTAGAGATGGCTCAGAGAGGTGGGAGAGGCTAGGGGAGGAGAGTGCTGATAAGAATGTCTGGTCTTGGGCCTGAAGAAATAAGAACAGAGCCAGCTCTAAACAAAAGTATTCAATGGACAAACGTTAATCTAGTGCCCACCCACCCCCTTCAAGACTGACCTTTTCTTGACTTCTTTTAAAAAAAAGTTTTTTTAAGTTAATTTTTTTCTTCTATGGACACGAGAGACAGAGAGAGGGAGAGAGGGAGAGAGGGAGAGAGAGAGAGAGATAAGTTACTCCTAACAGGGTCTTCATGCTGCAATCCGCCGCCACCTTCAGCCAGTCCTGCATCATGGGCACACATGTCTGGCATGTTCAGGAAGGTCTCAGGACATGAACCTAGAACTCTCCTATGTGAACGAGTCTCGTTGGTGCCGGGTCACTGCTGCACCACTGTCCAGCCCCTTTTCTTGATTCCTTTCAAGGCCTCTTTCCTTACCCTTCCCTGTCCCTAGTCCTTCCTTCACACCCTGTCCCGCCTGCCTTTGCTGACTTCTGACCATGTAGGGCTCGCCGAGGCAGTTTTCCACCCAGGCAGCCCTCCCTAGACAGCACCCCAACACTCTCTCCCTGACACAACTTAAATCATCCTATCCCGCTGCTCTTTCCTTTGTTTCTATTTTCGTTCTAGGTTGTTTTGTTGCTACTCACAGAAAATAGCTGAGACTGGGTCATTTAAAAGACTAGAGGTGAGCCAGCAGGTAGTACGGTGATTAAGGTGCTGGATTCCCACATGGTTGATTGCGGTTCTAGTCCCAGACCTGGCGACTTGAAAATCACGCCAAGCACGTGTGCATGTGTACCCAAAATCCCAGGAGGAGAATGGAGGAGAAGAGATTGGAGAATGGTTATTTCCCCTGGAGGGTGATTTCTCATTTCCCTTCTTACCGTCTCTGTCTTTTCAGCAAATGCACGTGCCCTATGACAAAAACCTAAAAAAAAAAAAAAAGAAAAGAAAAAAAAAAAGGGTAAATTTTTTTTTTCTTTTTTTTTTTTTTTGAGAGGTTTTTGCTATAGGGCATGTGCACTTGCCAGACACAGAGAGACAGAGAGACAGAAAGCGAGAAATCACCCCCCAGGGGGGATGACCATGCCGCAATCCCTTCTCCTCCATTCTCCTCTCGGGATCTTGGGCACGCATGCACACATACCCGGCGTGAGTTTAAGCTGCCTGGTCCGGGACTCGAACTGCGGTCGACTACGTGGGAGTCCAGCGACATAGCCATTACACTAACTGCTGGTCCCCTAAAGTTGTTTTTCCTTTAAATTAATTAATTAAATTTCTATTTTGCTAGAGAGTACTTGTGCTAACCAGAGACAGAGAAATGGAAAGGAAGAAAGCACTCCCAACAGGGTGAAATCATGTGTCATTTTTTTCTCCCCATTTCTTCATCCTGTTGGGATTTTGTCCATATGTTCACACATGTTCAGTGTGTTTTTCAAGCCAGGGATTTTGACCATGTGGTCAGTCATGTGATATCTGACTCTCTTAACCACTCGGCCACAGCTGGCCTTATCAATTTATTTTTTAAAATGTGCTTTTAAAAAATATTAGTCAGTAGGTGGCATGGTAGTTAAAACACTGGACTCGCACATCACTGACTACCGTTTGAGTCCTGGACCTGGCAACTTGAAAATCACTCCAGGCACATGTATGTGCCCAAAATCCTAGGAGGAGAATGGAGAAGGGATTGTGGCGTGGCCATTCCCCCTGAGGAGTAAGTTCTTACTTTCCTTCTCTCTGTCTCTCTCCAACAAACACACACTCCCGATGGCAAAAATTAAAAAAAAAAAAAGAAAGAAAAAAAAAAAAAAAAACTATACACCTAACAGGTTTCTAATATTTACTTTATAAATCCTTCTCATTTTAAAATATTTTAAGTTGACATATCACTATTGCACATATTTAATATTTTAAATTAACATACAACAATATGATTTTTCAGTAGAAAATATAGTGTGTGATAACTATGAAACCTAGCATCTCAACCATTAGTCATTACTTGTGTTGGGAACATTTGAAATCTTCTCTTTTAGTTACTTTGATATGCAAAGCAAGCTTTTGTAGTCTATATTCTCCCCAGTGTATTTTATAAAACTGGAAATTGTGCCTCCTATCTGTCTGCAATTTTATTTCCATTAGTCAACATCATAGAGATTTGTTTAGCTCAATTTTGGAGGGCCAAGGTCAAGAGTCCACATCTGATGGTCTTCTTGGTGGGGTCCTTAACATTTCCCATAGTGAGAGGGCAAGAGCATGCATGTTAGTATCTGTGCATCTCTGTCTCATCCCCTCTCCTCATAAACCCGCTAGGTTTAGAAGGTAGGTTTATAAGTCAATCATGAGGGCCCCACCCTGGTGACTAATCACTTCTCAAAGACCCCATCTTTCAATACCATTAAGTCAGAATAAGTCTCCTTTTAATACTTTCACAATACAACAAAGTTCTAACACATGAATCTTCTTTTTTACTATTATATATTTTTAATTTTTCTGTAGGGTATGTGCACTAGCCAGAAAGAGCGAAAGAGAGAGAGAAAGAGAGCAAGAAAGTGAGAAAGCATGCCTTGGGGTGGGAGGATTTCCAGGCAAACAACCCATTTTCTCCATTCTTCTCTTGAGATTTTTGGCATGCACACACATGCTCCTGGTGTGTTTTTCAAGCTGCTGGGTCCAGGACTCAAACCTCACAGTTGGTCATGTAGAATCTAGTTGTCTTAACTACCATGCCACCTGGTTGGTCCCCAACATGTGAATTTCTGGAGACACATCCAAGCCATAACAACTTTCAAAGAGGCATCTGGGAATGAATTTATGCCAAACTATTACCATAATAGGCCTTTCTCTTCCATAATTATTTGCTTTCTAAATGGGTTCTGCTAATAAGCCAGGCTCTTAACCGAAAAGAATATTTTTGTCACAGTAAAAATGTGGGCAAATAAAGGTGGTGCAGGCAGAATTGCCCTTCAAGTCTAACCACATAATAGATTTGTTATGAATCAAGCTAATCCTGAACTGAAGACAGTGTTGAGTGAAGTGAGATAAGAACCTTACTTTTAGAAAGAAAATATTTAATTTGAGGTGAAAACAGAACAGGTTTTAGATGCTATTGCTAAATGAAAATGCCCTGAAGTGAGAAATACAGGGCTAGACAAATGGCCACAGATTCAAAGTGAAGAGGAGGTTACCCACATCCTGGTCTTATCTTTCCCTTCCAGTTTATAGTGTAATAACACTCTCATCTCTGTTTTTTTCTTTTGATCCTCACAAAAACTCTGTACAGTAAGCAGAACATTTGTGTTTTTTAAACGTATTTTTAAATTTGCATTTTTAAAAAGCAAGAGTAAAAATGTCAGCTTAGTGATGCTAAATTACTTAACTAATTAATGTTCACTACTGGTTTGTGGTGAAGTCCAGACTTCTGCTGCTTAATCAGCCAGGACTCTCCAGAAACAGAGCCAATATTACACACACACACACACACACACACACACACACACACACACAGATTTATTGCAAGGATTGATCTATATGATTATGGAGGCACAGTCTCAATATCTATAGCGGGAAAGCTAGAGACCAGGAAGAGCTGGTAGTGTAGTTGCCGTTCAAATCTAAAAGCCTGACAACCAGGAGAGCTGATAGTCTAAGTTCCAGTTTCAAAATAGGCAGGATTGAGACCCAAGAAGAGCTATTTTTTCAGTGAAAGTCTGAAGGCAGGAAAAGACTCTGCCCCACTTCAAGCAGTCAGGCCACAGAAGTTCCCTCTTCTTAGCTTTTTTGTTCTCCTCAGGTCTGTACTTTACACACACACACACACACACACACACACACACACACAGATTTATTGCAAGGATTGATCTATATGATTATGGAGGCAAAGTCTCAATATCTATAGCGGGAAAGCTAGAGACCAGGAAGAGCTGGTAGTGTAGTTGCCGTTCAAATCTAAAAGCCTGACAACCAGGAGAGCTGATAGTCTAAGTTCCAGTTTCAAAATAGGCAGGATTGAGACCCAAGAAGAGCTATTTTTTCAGTGAAAGTCTGAAGGCAGGAAAAGACTCTGCCCCACTTCAAGCAGTCAGGCCACAGAAGTTCCCTCTTCTTAGCTTTTTTGTTCTCCTCAGGTCTGTACTGAATGGGATGAGACCCACCTGCAGTGGGACGTACACTCTCCCTCACTTAGTCTATCAGTTCAAACATTCATCTCATCCAGAAATGCCCTCACAGACACCCTCAGAATAATATTTGGTCAAATTTTGGGGCATCCCATGGCTTAGTCAAGTTGACACATAAAATCAGTCATCACAGTTTGTTCGTCAAGGAAGTTCAGAATAAAAGAAAAAATCCAGTTTTGCATTTAATAGTGATGAAATGGCCTATAAAAGCCATATGTGACAGACATAGCACCATCCCAGGGTCTGGGCATGCCACCGTTTCCCTCCTCCAGTCCGTCAGGGTCTTGGTCTTGTGTGCACATGCACTCAGACATTTCAGGTCAGCCAGGCTGGAGCGCTGAACTGCAGTTGGCCACATCGCTTCCAGGACTGCAATCCTGTATGTTACCTATCGCACCGCCCAGCTGGGCGCCCTTGCTTTGAGTGGTTTCATTCCAGTTTAGGAAACAGATCATATACATAAAAAATAAGTATAAACTTAGCATGGACTAGATAACTAAGTGCTCCATACAGAAGGACATTCATTCCAGAAAAAGGAGTGGTTAGAAAGCAGGAGAGCCTAGAAAAGTTTCAGAGATCATGGTGCTTGGGCAAGGCCAGAGGGAAGAGTCTCACCAAAACAAGCGTCAGAAAGGAGAAAGCGGAAGGACAGAGGGAAGTGCGAACGTGTGCACGGGGACAGCGAATCATGTGCTACTCCACAGCTCCATGCCTGAGAGAAGCACCCAGGAACAGCTTTAGGCCCAGATTGCTGATTAGAATTCTTCCACTGTGTGTGAGAGTTTCCAGGATCAGCACGGAGTGTCATCTGTGTCTCCCGCAGGCTGCTACTCTCGAACAGGACTTAATAAACTTGTCTAGCCAGTCAAGTATCATGACCGCTGTGGAGCTGCACAGGCTTCCTCTGAAAAGCCTCTCTCCTGCATTTGCATGTGCTTAAAAAAAAACACAGTAAGAAAAGAAAAGCCGTCTGCTTCTCGAGTGCTGAGTGAATGAGCTACACTGTGAGTCCTGTTTATCTGGACGCACAGCACCGGTGAGTCTAAGAAGGAAAAGAGAAGACAGTTCTCTCTGGAGGTTCTCTCTGCAGGGTCCTGCCCTGTGCTCTAGCCTATTTGGGCTCTTCCCGAGGGCCTTAGGATGGGATGGAAACCGCCTGTGTCATGAGGCTGGGTAAGCTTTGTATGCTTCCGCCGGTAAGGCTGCTTCCCTCCCGCCCACATCCTTCCCCTCATGCATTGCCCTGATTTCCCAACAGCCATTCCTTAGTCCTCAGGAGGCAGCGTGAGTTATGGTGAGAGGCAGATGCTGTGAGAAGCTGCTGGTGCCCCGTTCTGGCTCTGCCACAACCAGCTGTGTGACCTTAAGCAAGTCAGGCTACCTCCCTGAGCCTCATTTTCTCCTCTGTAGAAATGAAAGATTGGGGCTTAGACGACCCATTTAGAAGATTTCCAACTCCGAAGTATTGCATCTCGGTGAACCTTTATCTTCTTCACATTACATCAACTTTTTGTTTTGTTTTGTTTTCTCTCGCTCTCCTGGCTACTTAGGAGAAGAGAAACAGGCTGTGGTGAGTGCTAAGCCCTCTTCTTCAACATCTTGGGATGTTTGGTAGTCAGTTTCAAAGACAACTTTCAGGCTGCCCTCATAACCTAACGGTTAAGGGAGCAGGAGCCCACATGGCCAACTAAGGTTTTAGTCCTGGCCTCAGAGGTTTGAAAAATACTCTACTCTAGGCATATATGAATACATGCCTCAAATTCTAGAAGGATGGAGAAATGGAGGAGAAGGGATTGTGATGTTACCACACTCTCATTTTCTCCTCCCCTCCCATGACTTTGTCTCTCTGTCTCTCTCTGGTGAGTGCACTTGCCCTCTGTCCATTAGAAAAGAAAAGAAAAGAAAAAAGAAAAAAAGCAGATGGCTTTTAATGTCCAGACCATTCAAAACATATCTTTCATGGGAACTTAAGAGAGATGGAATATTTGGAAAACCTTTTTCTCTCTTTTCTTTCTTTCTTTCTTCCTTTCTTCCTTCCTTTCTTTCTTTCTTTCTTTCTTTCTTTCTTTCTTTCTTTCTTTCTTTCTTTCTTTCTTTCTTTCTTTCTTTTTCTTTTTCTTTTTTTAGTTTTGCCATAGGTGCATGTGCTTACTGGAGAGAGACAGAGAGAGAGGGAAAGTGAGAAATCACCCCCAGGAGGGATGGCCACACCACAATCTCTCCTCCATTCTCTTGGGATTTGGGGCATGCACACACACATGCCTGGTGTGATTTTTTAAGCCTACAGGTCCAGGACTTGAATCACAGAAGTTGGCCATGTGGAATCCAGTGCCTTAACCACCATGCTACCTGCTGGCCCCAATATTTAGAAAACTTGAAATGGAGGAGGATTAACATTCAAATAATGGTGCCCTAGTTGCTGTGTGATCTTGCACAAGTTACTTCATTCTGGGGCTTCAGTTTCTTTGTAAAATAGGAATAAGAACAAAGGTACTCTGTAGGGTCTTTGTGAGAATAAGTATATAAATATAAAGTCCTTAGGCCAGGCTTACACACAGTAACTTCAACAAACTGAAGTGTGACTATTACCTGTGTTTTTGCAAGAAAAACGCAGTGTGAGGTGTAGGGCTTGCTGTGGGACACACATTCAGGCGGACCTGGGCTTCAGTTGGGTCTCTGCCCTGATCATCTGTGTGGCCTTGGCCAGTTACTTTCCTCCTCAAGCCTCCATTTCATCCTCTTTGGAGATAATAATGCTTCTGACTTTGGAAGATGATTAACGAGGGTTGCACGAAAGGAGGAATTAAAGAAGTGTTTAGGCCACACCCGAAATGATTAAAAAAAAAACAAAAAACTAACCAAAATAATAATAGCAAACATTGTGCTTCTTGCCTTGGCCCTTCTTCCTCCAAGGATCGCCATAGTGGGAGGAAAATCTCCTGATGGGAGAGAGGGATTGAATCATGTCATCAGATAGAGCTCTGATCTATTCTACCTCTAATAACCAAAGTAACTGAGTTTGTGTAATTTAAGAGAATAAAGCTCATGGTTGGAAGGTCCAGGGTCCAGGGCCAACTCTAGAAGGGCTGTGTCACAAGATGGCAGAAGGCAGGGGAGCTCGGTCTATGTTCCATGTGCCTCTCCTGGTCTCCCTTCTTCTCCCTAAAGACCCCCAGGACTCAATCATAGGGTCTCCACCCTAATCATGTAATCACTCCCAAAGTCCCCAACTTTGACACCATGAAAGTATTAAGTTTCCTTTTAATACCTTTACAACCAAATCTTAACATGTGAATTTTGTGGGGGACACAAGCCACAGCAGGAGCAAGCTTGATGACACACGACCGGCTCCACCTGCTTTATCCTACAGCACATGTCAGCACCGGAAAGAAGATCTTTGCTAATGGAGCAAACAAATGGATTAGCTCACCAATCATTCTATTTACGTGTACAGGACATGGCTTAGTTTTCAGGCTGTCAGGCTTGTTCCATCTACTGCCTCATGGGCTCTGCCCGGGAGAACATTCAGAGCTATCTAGAGCTCCTCTAAGTCTAGGCCGGTGCTGTTCAATGGAAATACAAGGGAACACTGAGCTGATCCCACATCCCTAGCAGTGGTTTGAATCCCAGCCCCGGTGGCTAGAGAAACAATGCTGGACATTGTGTATGAGTGTGTGTGTGTGTGTGTGTGTGTGTGTGTGCACACGTGCATGTGTGTGCCCAAATCCTAACAGGATGGAGAAATGGAGGAGGAATTGCACCCACTGTGGGGTGCTTTCTCTTCCTCTCTTTCTCTGTCTATTTCTGGCAATTGCCCATGCTTTCTGGCAATTAAAAAAAAAAGACAAACATGAAAATTATGAAAGGATTTCAAAAAGTGCTGAGAAAAAAACAGAATTAAAATACGAGTTTATTTTGGTACAAAAGAACAATTGAAATCCATGCCTGCTTTTCTCATAATATGCATTTTCCATAAACTTTCTGAAGCTCTCTTGTATAACTTGAGCCACACATGGAATTTTAAGCATTTTCATAGCCATGTTAAAAACACAAAAAGAGATGGCTAAATTCATTTTAATAATGGATTTCATTTAACACACTATATCCAAAATATTATCATTTGAACATATAATCAATTTAAAACCTATTTTATAACTTTTGTAGTAAGTTTGAAATTTGGTATGTATTTTGTAGTTGGAGCACTTCTCAATCCAGGTGGACACATTTCAAGTGCTCAGTGGTCACGCATCTGCTGGCTGATCTACTGGAAAGCACAGCTATAAAGAAAGCAAGGTCCAGCCTCTCCTCCCACCCAGTCCAAGCCCACCCCTCAGCCCATTTCCTGTGTGAAGAACCACCTCTTTCCCAGGTGGCTGCCCTGGGGAACGGCTCTGGCTTCTTGGGTGTGCTTTATCTTACACATCTCACCAGAAATACCACACCCAAATGCAACATCATAACCTCAATGTTCATTCCACAAGATACACACATACAACAGGGGATTAAGGTTTTCAAGCACTTCCAAGCTTGTTCTTTGAAGCAGGCTATTACCACTATCACCCCCCTTCTTTCTTCAAGATGCCTTTGGAGAGCTTTATGCACTGTGATCTTGCCTATATTCAATGTTCTCTGATAATTCTTTTGTTCAGTTAGTCTATTGAGTGCCTGCTGTGTTTAATGGAGTTACATACACAATAGTAAGAGGAAAGAGGAAATTCCTGTCCTGGGGAAACAAAGTTGAGTTGGATGGGCAGCCGGCTTAGTAGGGTCTTTTGTTTTGTTTTGTTTTGTTTTTGAGAGGTTTTTGCTATAGGGCGTGTGCATTGGCCAGAAAGACAGAGAGAGACAGAGAGACAGAAAACAAGAAATCACCCCACAGGGGGGATGGCCACACTGCAATCCCTTCTCCTCCATTCTCCTCTCGGGATCTTGGGCATGCACGCACACATGCCTGGCATGAGTTTAGGCTACTGGGTCCAGGACTTGAACCACAATTGACTACATGGGAGTCCAGCGACATAGCCAGTACACTAACTGCTGGTCCCCCCTAAGTAGGGTTTCATAGCAATGTGGGAATTAAATGCCAGGTACTCTGGAAGTTTATAGGAGGGAACTGGCTTAAAAAAAGGGAGTGTGTGTTTGTGCACACATATATTTACCTATGTGAGTGCATGTGGATATGGAGGTAGTCAGAAAAGCAACATCTAAAGAAAGACCCGAAGGTTGAGTTGAAGTTGGGGGATGAGGTTGTTGGGGTGTGGGCTGGAGAAAGGACAAGAGCACCCCAGCAGGGGGAGCACATCACACATCTCAGAAGGGGCAAAGCTTGAGTAGCAGGCTTGCAAGTCACTGCATTAGGCAGGAGTCCAGGAAGAAAGGATTTGTGTCTTGGGATATTCGTGGGAGTAGCAAGAGGTAATCATGGTCAATAGTTTGAACTTTCTTTAAATCCTATAATCAAGACCCTAGAAACTTCGTCTCCAGTTCTGATTTTTCATTTGCATTCTTATTCTGTATTTCCAGCTGTTTACAGGGCATCTCCATGTTTCACTTAAATCCAGCATGTTCAGAATCACTCAGCACCTTCACTCCTCTACTAACTATTCCAAACTGGCTCTTTGTCCTCATGTTTCTGTCTCTCATAATGAGATCAGCCTAATTCCAGTCTCGTACCACAGCTAAGACATTATTTCATCCCCCCATATCTTCACCCCCTGTACCCAAGCTGTCTCTAAATCTTGCTAAAATTTTGACTGAGTATCTGAAGGCTTTTGGTGCGGGCACTTTCTGGCCTCCTTGGAAATGATTCATCATTCATTTTTCTATAATACCTTTAAATTTTCACCAGGGCTATCTAAATTCCAAGTGGCGTAATTTGTACTCCTTTGAGATATCATTTTGGAACTAGCCAGGACTTTATAAAATCACATCAGATTGTAAAGTAGGAAAATAATTTTAACTGTCCAGAAAAGCCTCAAGTAATTTTTATTGAAAAAAGACAATTATTAATGTTTCGTTTACCCTCAGATTCTATCATCTTCTTATATGTTACAAAGTCCATTAACCTTTCTTTTGAAGTCATAGGCTTTATTACCAGCACATACATAGAATCCATAAACACTGTGTCCCTCCCTTTCTACATAAGCTCTTCCCTGGATACATTACCTGCATATTCATTCACCTTTAAAAACTGTTCAACACTGTTTAAACTTGTCCTGGATTACCAAGTATCTTACTTCATATTGGCACAGCAATTCATTATAACTACACCCTGAGAACTGGACATGGAAAATTTAAAACACAAGAACCAGATTGCACTTTACGTCTCAGTAATAAGTGAAAAGAAAAATGATAATTTGCCTCAATTGTATATTTTCATATTTTAAACACAATGTGCACTGACTGGAAATTCCATTTCAATCAGTGAATATTTATTGAGATTTATAGACCATGTTGAGCACGCAGCTATTTGTTAAAGGCATAGTGTGCATGTTTTCTAACATTAGAAATCAGGACACATAGGGTGATAATGGGACAGAGCGCTTGAAATCAGCACTACCCTGGAAAATGTGGTTTACATGATTACCGTAGTTACAGGAAATGCAAGAGAAATATTGCCCCTCAGGTTTACTACTTTATTGAAAACATAAGGAAACACACATTCTTTAACTTTACCATCAGATAAATCATAAGTAAACATCTAGTATAGCAGCTACTTTATTTGCTGGTAGAATCACAAAACTGCAAAAACACAGTCACATTAAATGCTTTCTCAAACAAGGTAGGCCCTTGTATTGGTTAATTTTATGTTTCACCTTGGCTAGGCTATGGTGCCCAGTAGTTTGGTCAAACACCAGTCTACACATTGTTATGAGGTATTCTTTAGATGAGATTGACACTTAAATCAGTAGACTTTGAGTAAAGCAGATTATCCTCCATAAGGAGGGTGGGCCTTGTCCAATCTGTTGAAGGCCTTAGGGCAAGACTGAAGTTTTCCTCAGGAAGAGGGAATTCTGTCTCCAGACTGTCTTTGGGTTCAAGATTGTGACATGGACTTCAACTAACATTTCTTTTTCTTTACTTTTTAAATACTTTTGTATTTTAGCTTGCTATAGTGTGTGTGCATTCACTGGAGGAAGAGGGAGAGAGAAAGTGAGAAGTCCACCCCCCAGGGAGGTTGGCCATATTGCAATTCTTTCTGCTCCATTGTCCTCTCAGGATTTGGGGAAGGCATGCACACTCACCTGCCATGATTTTTAAGCATCTAGGTCCAGGTCTTGAACCACGCGGTCAGCCATTGGAAATCAATTGCCTTAATCACCATGCTTACTGGCTGGCATTTCTAACCTGTCAATTGTCCTATAAACTTTGGATCTAACTAGGTCCACAATTTTGTTAGCCATTTCCTTAAAATAAATCAATCTCTTTCTCTTCCTCTATACACATGTGCGTGAATGCATGCACATACACTTCTTATTGGTTCAGTTTCTCTGAAGAACCCTGACTACTATAGCTTTCATAAAAATTGTCATTTATTTCCCATTTCTGAGATAATCTATATACTTTTAAACAGAACAATATAATATCTTTTTTTTTCAGAAATGGTAACACCTCACTTAACAATATGTCTTTCTAGCAATGCTTTTAAACATATGGCACTCACTTTCAAGGCCCACTTAACTACTGAAGAAAAATATTTAAAAGCTACAGAAGAATTTTCAAGGGGGAAAAAATGTCTGAATTTCAAGGGAGATGAAAAATGAGGGAATGCAGAGAGCTTAAGGAAACTTAAGGAGGGCTTAGGAAGAGGGAGACAACAGGAGAGAATAGGGGAGACAACACAGACTTTTGAATACAAAATTTGTAAGGAAACTGTATGGATGATACACACTCTGTGTCTGTGAGTATCTTTCCAGTGAAAAGATATGATAGAAAGAGAAGAGGAAGGTAGAGCAAAACTGGTCAAAACAATTGGAGGTAATTATCAAAATTACTTGAGGTTACAAAGAAGCAAAGGGTGTAGTTAAAGACATAGAACTGCGAGTTTAGCACTAGATAAAGGTTTGGGGACTTTAGAGTTTATACAAGCTGTTCCAGTGGAAAATGGTAGTTTCTTTATGTTTCATAAAGAAAAATGGATGCTTTGTAGCAAAGAGAATTCTTGATAGAATAAGAGATAGCTGAAGTCTACATCTGTTTTAAGAAGGTAAATCCCACTTCTTTGAACCGGCAATAGAAAACATTTGGAAGGGGGAAATCTTATGAATAATTAGACATAATTAGGTTGTCAGCTCATATATCATTATGCCTTGCCTCTCAGGGATGTTTTGCAGATTAATTAGTTAATGTTTGTAAAATATGCTTCAAGTGCCATGTATCATTGGCATAGAATTTGATTTTCAGTGTGATGAATGTAATTAAGTCATGTTGATTTCATACCAACTTTCACTGCAGGATAACGTCTGTTCTGGAGTGTTCTAGGGGCATGGACACATGGGTTCTCCCACAGGCATTTCATTAAGAAGAGCTCTTGATGACAGGCATCTTGCATCAAGTGTGATAAACATCTCAGGCAAGATGAGGCATTTAAGGTGTCTTATTAGACTGTGTGACTTCTATTGATGAATAAAGGTTATGTGTGTACATTATAGTCAGCTTTTTTTTTTTTTTTGCCCCTTAGTCATTCATGCCTACTGTCATGATTGAGGTAATGATTTGTCCCTTAAAGGCTCATGTTTTAGAATTTGTGATGGTGTTGAGAGGTGGGGCCTAGTGGGAAGTGATTGGATCATGGAGACATCAATCTTATTAATGAATTAATGCCAGAGACCTAGTGAGTTCTAGCTCTCCCAAGAAGGGGGTAAGATGTCAAGAGAGTGGGTTGTTATCAAAGGAAGATGGCTGCTCCCACGTTGCTCTATCTGCATGTGCCCACTGTCCCATCTGTTTCTGTCAGCTACGTTATGACATTGGTCAGCTTGATGCCAACCCTATGCCTTTGAACTCTCCAGTCACCAGAATCATGAGTCAAATAAGCCTCTATTTCTTATAAATCACCCAGTCTCAGGTATTTCTGTTAGCAACCCAATAATGGACTAAACTACCTACTATATGATGTGTACACTAAACATTCTTCAGTCAGAAAATCCAATTTTTAACCCATAAATGACTTTAAATATCCCCAATCCATGCCCTTTAGTAAGCTTTTCTTGAACAGTACAATTAATTGTTGATTCAGGGATTCAATTTTGTAATTTATACTTTCAAGTTTGGCGATTTTTGAGAGAGGACTCAAACATGGCCTAGGAAAGTATTTTTCAAACATTTTGGCCTTAGGATCCTTTAATACCCTTAAAAATTATTGAAGACCCCAAAGAGCTTTTGTTTATGTAGGTTATAATTAATATTTTCTGCACCACAAATTGAAGTTGAGAAAAAAATGCTTAAAATTTAGTTCTTCATTAAAATCAGCTCATTACATAATAACATAAATAAGACACTTTGACTAAAAGAATTAGTGAGAGGAGTGGCATTGTTTTACATTTTTCTAAATCTCTATAATTTCTGACTTAAAAGAAAACAACTGGTGTTCCAGATCTGCTTTTGCATCTAATCTGATGTGATACATTGTTTTAGTTGAAGTAAATGAAGAAAATTGAGCCTCACACAAACCTGTAACTGGAAGAGAGGAAATTTTTTTATTTGTTTAAGTTTTTGCCGTGGGGTATGTGCACTCTCCAGAGAGGCAGTGAGTGGGAAAGTGAGAAATCACCCCTCAGGGGATTATGGCCACACCACAATCCCTTCTCCATTCTCCTCTATTCTCCTGGGATTTTTGGGATTCTCAGTGTGATATTCCAGCCACCAGATCTGGGACTCAAACCATGATTGGCCATGTGGGAGTCCAGCAACTTAACCATAATGCCACTTGCTGGCCTCCAACATATTTTGACAGCCTTTTTAGATCATTGTGGGTATTTCATTTTGATTTTGACAAGTAGGTTATTATTTTTTAAAAATTGTTTTGGGGCATGCATGCTTGCCAGAGAGAGAGAGAGAGAGAGAGAGAGAGAGAGAGAGAGAGAGAGGAGAAAGGAGAGGAGAGGAACCAAGCCACCCTGTCTAGTACCTGAAAAGGGGAGAGAGAGGGGAGGGGAGGAGAGGAGAGGAGAGGAGAGAAGAGAAGAGAGAGAGAAAGCAACCCTCAGCAGAGTGTGGTCACACTGTAATTCCTTCTCTCCCATTTCTTCATCCTTTAGGGGTTTGGAGCACACACACACATGTGCCTGGTATGCTTTTTCAAGCTACAGGGGTGAGGGCTCTAGACGCAGCTGGACGTGTGGGACCTGGCTTCCTACATACTACACTTAACCATTGTTTTATGGGGTGGGCTAGAGTGATCATTTCTTAAAGACTGGTTACTTAAAAGTTGGTAGATATTTGAACTACATCAAAACCACTTTTTGTACACCATTGCATTAAAATTCATTGGTCTATCTTGTGTTGATATTATGCATTGGTCACTTGGAAAGTATTGATTCATTGAGTTCTACAGAGCCTCCAAATATTGACACATTTCACTATACAATATCAAATAATCACTTTCATAATATCATCACTGATTTCATCATAAATTCTTTAAGTATTGGTATGCTGTCAAGTTCTCTAAAAGTCTCATTTTTTTTCCTTGAAAACTGGGATTTTATTATTGGCAATAAATACTTTCAGTTGTTTTCTCTTGAAGTGATAGTCTCACTTTGTTCATTTTAGGGAAAATGTTTGCCAAATACCCACATCTAAATAACCATGGCTTATTTTTAAGAGAAAATGAAATTCCAGTAAAACACAACTTGTTCAGCTCACAACTCAAATAATCGCATCCATGGGTTTCCTTGAGTCAACCATCATAATCGGTATGCGTCGAGATTTTTATGAGAACTTCTCATTTTCTCATACAGAACATTAAAACGATATGTGCTCAAGGGTCAACATTTAATAAAATGGATACTTTGTGCTGCTTTGTCAATGTCATTGTTAAGTGAATTGGCGCTCTAAGAGAAATTTATGTGTGTGTGACGGTGACATACACTGTGGTACAATTTGGTGCCATTGCCTTGGTTGGTGCTGAGTTTTACCTAACAATTTCCTTCATTTTTCTGCCTTTACATCAAAAGCAAGTAACATCAGGGGACCAGCAGTTAGCGTAATGGCTATGTCGCTGGATTCCCACATAGTTGACCACAGTTTGCATCCTGGACCCGGTGGCTTAAAACTCACACCGGGCGCGTGTGTGTGAGTGCCCAAGATCCCGAGAGGAGAATGGAGGAGAAGAGATTACAGCATGACCATCCCCCCTGGGGGGTGATTTCTCACTTTCTGTCTCTATGTCTCTCTCTGTCCGTCTGGCGAGCGCACACGCCCTATAGCTAAAACCGTCCGCCACCCGCCGTGAAATAAACCACATCAAAAAAAAAAAAAAAAAAAAAAAGCAAGTAACATCCTAGTCTTATTGTGAAAATAGTATTGAACTTGGAGACTCCCTTGAAAGGGTCTCAGTGATGTCCAGGGCTCCATGGACAGTGTTTTGAGAACTAATGGTACGAGAAATATTCTAGCAAAGGAGAGAGGTGGAGTATCTTTTTAAAGATGCTATTTCAACTATAGGTAGGGCGATGTAAGACAGTATAATTTGCTAGATTTTTTGCCATGACTCATTTATTTGTTTACTTGTCTGAGGGTGAATTCATGTACCAGAAAGAGAGAGAGAGAGAGAGAGAGAGAACATCCCCCCCCCCCAGCCTTCGTCATACCACAATCCTTTTTCTCCC
>NW_006160167.1:2742520-2778202 GCF_000334495.1 Tupaia belangeri chinensis | reverse complement strand
CCCATAGCCTTGGTCATACCACAATCCTTTTTCTTCCATCTTTTTTATCCTATCGGGATTCTAAGTGCATATACATTCTCTGTCTCTCTGTCTCTGTCTCTCTGTCTCTCTCTCAGTATGTTTTTTAAACTGCCAGGGGCCCGCATTTGAACCATGGATGGGGTGGCCGTGTGGGATCCAACTCCTTTAGTCACTGCGCTATGGGACTCACCTACCGTTATTCTTTTTAAGCAGCAGGAAGCATATTACACTACCTGAAATTATACTACCTAAACACTTTCAAACTTTTTCTTCTACAACACACAAGAAGAAATATCTCTTACATTGTGACCACAGTGTACATATACATACAGCTGTGTTAAATGAAATAAAATCTCATGAAATGATAACCCTTACAATTTGTGATGCACTTCAACATTATTAAACTCTATTGCATTTTTAAAAATGTTGGTTATGACCCACTAAATTGATTTCATAATTTACAAGTGGGTGGAAACAACAATTGGAAAAAAAAAACTGTACTAAGTAAAGATGCTTTCACCGTGTAAAGTGTAAACACTCCTAAGTGTCAGTTACCGTTAGTTTGATATGAAATGTACCAAGGAATGTTTAATGATTGCTTATTCTGCCATTTATTGATTCAGTTACAAATGAATTTAAAGTGTGGCAAAATGAAAAACACTGTTTCAAGGATACTATATACATACATGTGTGATATGTGTGTATATATATATGTATGTATGTATATATATGTATATATATTTACATGAAATACCTCTTTGGTTTTATTTTCTCTGAGATAGTCTCAATGTTTATAAAACCTGATGCTTTTTCTTCAGCACTGGTGGTTAAGGATATACAAGACAACCTTATAAACAAGGCTATGCTGAGACTTATACTGTAGTAGTTATTTTGCTCATAAAAAACAAACAAAAACAAAAAAACCCAGCACTTTAGTACATTGCCAGGACCTGGGCTTATATCCCTTTTATTACTGCCATGACTTCCCACTCTGCCAATCCTTTGAGAATCATTACTTTGACAGATATAACTAATTGTGAAACCAAAATGAAATGGCTATCCAGTTAGGGTATTTTTCACTTTAAAGTTAAGTATTACATATTTGTTGGTGATAAGAAGATAGATGATAAGAAAGTAACTGTATGAGAGATAAAGACCTATCTTCATTTCCCTCTTCAGTATTTGGCTTACCCTGTTTCTCCTCCGTGGCTTTCAGGATATCCCTTCAGGATCTTTTTTTCTCTCTCCTTCTTCTTCTGCTTTCCTATATATATTTATTTTTTCTTCTTTTTTTTTCTCCTATTTTGGAGAGATTTTTGCTATAAGGTATGTGCACTCACCAGAGAGACAGAGAGATAGAGAGACACAGAGAGATAGCAGAAAGGGAGAAATCACCCCCCACAGGGGATAGCCACACTACAATCCTTTCTCCTTCATTCTCCTCTTGGAATTTTGGGCACACATGCACATGTGCCTGGCGTGAGTTTTAAGCCACTGGGTCTAGGACTCGAACCGCAATCAGTGATGTGGAAGTTCAGCTATGTAACCGTTACACCATCTGTTGGTCCCCACCTTCCTATATTTTTCGATTAAGAAAGAAGTCTATTCTGCCTTGATCCATAAATCTTGGTTTTCCCTCTGTGTAAGGTCAAGGAACTGGCCTGCCCCTGCCTTGTTTGCTTTGGCATCATTTAATCCCCTGGCTTCAAATGATGCATAAGAAAGCTTGAGGGAGGAAGACAGCAGGAAGTGAGAAAAAGAGCTATCTGTTGCAGTTGCTCAGAAGAGACATGGAGAAAGCCTGAATTATGGAGATGCCGCTAGGAAAAGAAAAAGGGGAGACAGATACACGAGATTCAGCTAGTGATTGGAATAGCGACACAGGAGGAAAAAGTTAAGAAACACGGGGACCAGCAGATGGCAAAATGGTTACTTTGCTAGACTTCCATGTGGCTGACTGTGGGGATAAATGAAGTCACTGAGGCAGCGAACACAAAAGAGTAAGTAGCTGATAATAACATGGGGAGTGTTCAAAGCTGAAAGAGCAATATACAAAGATGAAGAGCCGGTGAAGCAGAAATCCGAGGAGCAGCAGAACCAGTTAGAAAAATGCAACGTAGAGGCCCAGCTGATAGCGCAGTCTGTAGTGAACCGAATAACGGTGCTGGAAACCACATGGCAGACCACAGGTTTGCAGCCCTTCGTGGGAACCACACCTTGAAAGTGAGCATGTGGCCAAGATCCTGAGGAGTTGGAGGGCTGGGGAAAGGTGTTCTCAGTGTGAAGAGACCCTGATCTCTCTATTTCTCTCTTTTCTTCTCTCTGTTGTGCACACATACATACTATCATGAATTAAAATTTTAAAAATTGAGAAAAAGAAAAATGTAACTTACAGAGTCATTATGCAACACATGAAATACTAAGTGACAGTCCTGTGGGAAAAGAGTAACAGAGCAATCCTCAAGGAGACATGTGACTGACATGAAGCGAAAGATCAGAGATTTTGGAGCCAGGAGCTATGGATTTTTCACTCCCACCTAACTACTTACTGGCTATGTGACCCTGGGAAAGCCATAGCACACAGGTGTAAAACCTGTAGAGAACCACAGAGGGCTGATCAATATATTGTCAGAGAGATAGCAAGCCAGGAAGACTGGCCATCTGCTCTGAGGAAGTTAGAGAACACCACTGAATGTGTAGAACCTGAGTTGGTTAAGGTGTCGAAGGAGAAGTGTTGGGGGGGGCATTGAGGGATAAGTACGATTTAGGCAGGTATGAAGTGGAGGGAGAGCGCATGGCTTAAAAATGATGGTTCTTCATTTTTTTTATAATTTTCCTGAGCAGAGACTCTTCGTGTTTACCTTTTCCTTGTTTGGAACCGAGGAGCCTTGTTTATTTAAGATGTTGATATACTACAGTTTGATGCTTGATGAAAGAACAAAAAAGAAGGGAAGAGTATATACATTTTTAAAAAATTTTTGTTATAGGATGCATGTGCTTGCCAGGGGGGGAAAGAGAGAGAGAGAGAGAGGAGAAGAGAGAGAGAGAATGAATCAGAAAGCACCCCCCCCCTCCATGAGGGATGGCCACATCACGATCTCTTCTTCATCTTTCTCTTGGGATTTTGGGCATGTATGCACACATGCCCCGAATGTTTTTCAAGCTCCCAGGTCCAGAATTTGAACTGTGCTGTTAGCCATGTGGGATCCAGCTGCCTTAACCTCCACGCCATCACCGGACCCAGGAAAAGTATACATTTATGTGAAAAGTCTTCCTTTAGGATAAGTGAGTTGTTCTTTATCTTATTCTCTTTCATTTTAGCAACTTTCTCTAGGAGTTTTTAGCAAGAGGCCTCTTGTACTATTCTTAAAGAAGTTAGTAGCACTTTATATAGAAAGTTAAGCAACCACTTAAAGATTTATCTACTTTGGGGGCCGACAGGTGGCATGGTGGTTAAGGTTGCTGGACTCCCACATGACCAACTGTGGTTCAGGTCCCGGACCTGGCAGCTTGCTATCTCATTTTCCCTCTCTCTCTCTCTGGTCAATTAAGTAAAATAATTCTTTAAAAAAAAAAAAAGATTCATCCACTTTGTAAGTAGGAGGTACACGTGAACAATCCACTGTTTCGTTTTGAGATCAAACCTGAAGTTGAAGAAGTTTGGGAGATGCATATTAGATGTAATGAGAATGCACATCTTCTTGGATCACAACAGACGTCTGGGGATCGCTTTCAAAATGAAGACAGTCACAGAGGGAATACAATCGAGAGGAATATAATTATTTAAGAGGATTGTGGCTGTAACGATAAAATATCCATTTGGTAGTAAACCAACATTCTTGGGCCATGATGCTTGTTCTTTTGGGAAAAAAATTAAATCAAGCAAACATAAAGGCATTTTACTCCACTGTCTGTGGGGAAAATGCATTGTAAGTTTGACCTCCAAGGAGTGGTTCCAGAATGCCGTGGGCTTTATTGGCCATGCATTGGAATGGGATTGACAGTGCTGGTGTGTGCTGGGCACTCATTCACCGCCGAGCGATGGTTAGGCCATCGGTGGCGTTAGACAGTCTCAGTGTGATTCGTCTCATTTTGAACAAGACCAGTGAGATCACCAGTGCTCATGTTAGTGAGGACAAGCCGAGGATTAGCAGCTTTTCAAAATAAAACCTGAGGAGTACCAAATGTGTCCTCATTGGGAGGTGGCACTCCGGGTTTTAAGAGGATTTGGACACATACAAGGATCATTACTATGTTATTAAGTTATTAAGTACACATTTATAAGTTAGTTTATGTTTGCCAAGTGCAAGTATAAAAATCATTTCTTAATTATACAGGCATTAAAGTCTTGCATCACTAACCACATATTTAAAACAGCTTTGTATCACTTACAACAACAATTGAAATATCAGATTATTGAATTTTCTTGGTTCCAATGTCCAATTGCCTTATAGCCAAGATTGACCTGTTTATTGTCCTGTAATTAAATACATAAAAAACTGTTATCTTCCCATTTATCAAAAACTGAAGTGCCAGAAAACAAGGCAATCTGTGCCTATAAAGTCATTCATTAAAAGTCAAGAATTCAACTGATTTGCTTAACCTAGTCTGCATTTGTACAGTATGCCAGGCAGGCAACATGCTGTTAAGAAAGAAAGGAAAATAATAAAATAAAAATTATTAGCTTGGCGTTGAAGAACGAAGGAGCACCAAATGGAAATCATCCACTCTGTAAGAAGGGCTGTGGTTCATTCTCTCATCCATCACCGCTAGCTGGCAGATGGGCTCAAGGGTAATGGAAGTGTCCTTGGTTGCCAAGTTCTGTGCTTATGCAGCAGCCTTGACCTTGCCATCCGGGGAGGGAAGGACAGGGAGTGGGTCAGAGCTTACAGTTCCACGTAGCGGCTCATCCCACTGTTAAGGAAACCGTGGGGTTAGCCAGCAAAAATGGAATTCAAATTTGGAACCAGATCTCACCTGATGTATTTTAATTGATTGCTATGTGATTGTCCATCTGTTTATAATTTGAGTGTCTTTTCTTGGTATGAGAAATGCTTTTGTGCAGGGTGGGACCCATGCTTCTCTCAGTTTCTATATGGAAAAAAATATTTTCTCTCTTTTCATTACTTTGCTGAGTAGCTTTCAACAAGCTTTTGGAAAAAGTCTGGATCCAGATTTATAAAGTATCAACTGATGCTATGCTAAAACAATGGGGTATTTTATGGACTGTAAAGCTCTTATTATTAAGTAATTTTTTTTGGTTATGATAATTTTAATAATAGTAGTAGTAAACTATTTTAGAGGTTGGAAGGCTAATAAACCTTTTTAAATCACTTGGGATTATTTAAATTCAATTTGCACCTTAAGGACTAAATCCAAAATATGATTTGGCGATAGCTATAGTTCAAAGACTTATTTAAATGTCACCATTTAGGTAATTTATAGGAATTGATGTGAGTTGAAATATTGGAGCAAAATTATTGGACCCTAAAATTTCTAATGCAGAAATTATTTATGTTTTCTATTTAAAATATGTTAATCTTTATTGGGCCAACTTTGATTTTCTTGTCTAAATCCACCTTTTATGAGTCTCTTATCAAAATTTGGCAGTTAAAATGAGATTTGGGGTTGCATTTCTTAAGGAAAGAATAAGGGTTTTCAAATTTTCTTGCATCAGAATCACCTGGGGAGCCCTAGCCTGCACCCCAGCTCAGATCCACAGAATCAGAATCTGGAATTTGAGCTTTTTTTTTTTTTTTTTTGGTCATGAGTTGCAACTTTGCACGTAATTTTGATACACATTGAAGTCTGAGAACAAGTGGGCCAGATGAGCTCAAAGGTCAAACCCTTCCACTGCACTGCCATTTTATTGGAAGGCAGCCACACCTGTCATTTTTGTTGTCTGTGGTTGCCTTCACGACACCATTGCAAAGTTTATTTGTGACAAAGACCATATGGCCACAACCTGAAGATATTTACTATCAGAAAGACCCTTTACAGAAAGTGTGCTGCCTCCTGAACTAGGTGAAAGGTATAAAGAGAAACATGGTTTCTAGATTCAGTTATTTCAATTAGCCTAGAAAAACAGGAACTAGAAATCATAGAAATGCTCATGGGATTACAAAGGACTTTAGACACAGCCTCTCATTTCCTCCAAACCGTCCTATTGTTTCAAAGAAAAGAAAAACTAAACTAGATAATAGTTTCTTTTCTTTTTTCTTCTTCTTTTTTTTATTAATAACTATTTGGTGAAGGTTTTGGAGATGTAATGATTTTCCGATTTATTTCAGCAAAATGACTCATCACTAAGTTAAGCTCTATAATATGTGTAATATAAATTTAGTAGCTCAGTGATTAAAGTGAAATCCAAATGTAGGAAAAAGTAAATATGTTCAGAAACGTGTTCACCTCAAAAGGTGGATAATATTAAAAAAAGATTATAGAGGCTTAGAAGTGTGTTTGAATTCAGCAAGGCAGTGAAACAAGAAAAGGGCTAATGATCTTTAAGGCGGTCTGGCCAAAGACAGCACTTCATAAAACAAGGATGCTTTCTGGTGACACAGTACAAGAATGCTCTGTACACAGCATGAAGCATCTTGAAATGTGAATAAACTGGAAGAAGTTCCAGAAATAATAGATATGCTTAAGTGAATGGGAGGACCGGGCAGCAACAAGGCCTTTGATTTACATAGCCTGATTACTTCAAGGCGTTGCCTGGCCCTTTCCCAGAGCTGGGTGGATTTTCCTCCCAGTGCCTGCAGGAGATGTTGAATTGACATCACAGGGAATTGTCAGCAGAGAAGAGAGACTGATTGCCAGGCTACAGGAGGGAGCTGAGGAAGGGAGTTAGGTTCCTTACACCTTGTTCATCATGTCATTCACTCCCCTCTTCAAAGATCTTCAATGACTTCTTATTACTTAGAGGATTAAAACGAAACACACTGGCATTTCAGGCATTCTTTAATCTGTCCCTTATGCTGGTATCACAAAGCATCTTCATGCCTATTATGTCATTTGATATTACAGTGCTCCTCCTGCAAGTCAGAGGCGTTAGTATTCTCATTTACAGATCTGTGACACCACTCAGATATAGCCGGTTTAATAGACTGGATAAAGGTGGCACAGCTGTTAGAGACTGAGTCAGGTTAGACCCAGTGTGTCTTGCACTATGCAACGTGCCCATGAATCTGTTCCTCTGGGTTAGACTTTTCCCCTTCTCCATGTGCACGGCCACCCTCCCTTGGAGTTCTAGGTCTATTGCTATCCTGCTGGTAAACCTCTCCTGAGCTCCCACCCTTAGTGTTCTCTTTTTCCTCCTCTCAACTCATGCACTTTGGGTTGGCACCACTTGTTTTCCTCAGAATCCTACCCCTCTGTGACATCTCTTGTCTTGTGGGTGCCAATATTACAAGTGAGACTCTCGTATTGCTTTTTAATTTTGCACATGCGTATGTGCCATGTCTCCAGTGGAAACGGATACTTTTTGAGGGACTGCCTATGTCCTATGTATTTGTTTTCTCCTTTGAATACTTGCCTTGTATATAGAGAAGGCAGAGGCTCAATGAATATTTATTGGACAAATTATTTTATTTTCCTGTTATCTCTGAATATGATTAAGAGAAATGAGATGAAACCAAAAAAAAGGGAGACTAGGTTGAATATCGTGAATATGTGTCTGTGTTTAAATTTTGTTTAAAATTTATTTATTTGCTATAAAGCATGTGCACTCATAGGAGAGAGACAGAGAGAGAGAGAAGGAAAGTGAGAGCTCACCCCTCGGGGGGATGTGGCTATGCCATAATCTCTTTTCCTATCTTTTTCAGGCATAACTCCACCTGTTTCAGAGGCACGGGCTGATCCAGAGGGTTGGATTGTGATCCTAGCAGGGTCACCAAATTGTTGGGTGACCTCGGGTAAATCCCTTTACCTCTCTGGATTTCAAGTTCCTCATTGTCTGATCAAGGTGTCAGACTGGAGCATGGTTCAAGCAATGTCTTGAGTGCTACTCCGGAAGACACTGGGTATGGGGTAAGAGGAGGGAAACTGCTTCCTTCTCCCACCCCACTCCTGCCTTTTTCTGCTTATTGATTGCTATGGAAGCAGCTCCCTCTCAAGATCTTGGGCACGCACCCACATGTACCCAGCATGTGTTCAAACCACTCATTGGGTCTGGGACTTGAACTGTGCAGTTGACCATGTGGGATCCAACCCCTTTAACCACCATGCCACTGGCTGGCCTCATAAATGTGTTCTGTAGTTTTTGTTTTTTTGCCATAGGGCATGTGTGCTCATTGGAGAGTGACAGTGAGTGGGAAAGTGAGAAATCACCACCCAGAGGGGATGGCCACACCACAATTCCTTCTCTTCCATGCTCTTGGGATTTAGGGCATGCCTGTTCTTGTGCCCAGCATGATTTTTAAGCTACCAGGACTAAGGCTCAAACTGCGATCGCCACGTGGAAATCTAGCGTCTTAACCACCATAGCACCTACTGGCCCCCATAAATGTGTTTTTAATAGCAAATTCTTTCTATTGAATCCAAGTTTTTCCAGGGCAACAGCTGATGCTGCATGTTTAACTGAAGCTCAGTCACAGGGCTGACCAATCTTAAATGGCATAACGTGAACCACCCATAAGAAATTAAGACTTGGAATATACACCGAGACACAACCCTTTTGTACCTTTTGCCTCTCAGGCCAGTAACTCACAGACGGTTGGAGGAACAAGGAGAAAGAAGGAGACAGTGTTTTCCTTCCCAAATACTGGCCTTGTTAGGTCCTATCTTCCTGAGGCCAGCATTGCTCATGCTTCCCTGGCTTGCACCCCGAGGTGCAGCTGAGACAAGGCAAACCCTGCCTTGTAGTTTCTCCAAGGTCTTATCTCTCTCTGGCAGTGGGATTAAAAACTAAACACAATCTTCTTTAGAAAGTCTGATAAACAGGAAATAAAATTCATGAAAGTATCACTTGCCAGGTAGGTGCTTCCTACAGTGTATGAGGCCACTTTCTGCTACTCTTACTCCTAGCCAGTGTCCCCCCCAACCCCATCCCCAATGTCTCTGCATCATATGTTTCCTTCCCCATTGCCTGACCCTTCAGGATCAGTTCATGAAATGATGCAAGGCTGATCTCACCTCCCACGCTGACCACACCTGCGATCAGAATTCTCTGGGCTGAGTCCCAGCCAGTTTAGGCAGGACTGTGTGGTCTATAACCACATTTCCATGTTTCTGGATAAGTATACTGACCAAGTCAAAACTAATGCTGGGTTATACCTGTTTACATTGATGACTTCCTCTCTATTTACCAGGTCCTTCCATCACAGAAAGTGATTATATTAATCTGAGTGCTACCTGGGAAGTTGAAAACTTATGTGGTTTTTATTACTCCTGCAAGAGCCTTTCAATTATATTCTACACACATATTTCTTCACTTAAGAGTAAAACAGAGCTATGTAAAGTGAGCAGCATGTTTACAGTAGACCCCTATGGCTTGCTATCAAATTAGTGGCAAATCAGTATTATAGTAAACAGAGGTCAAAGATCAAACCCACAATTTCACCAAAAATTCAAAACACGAGACACGAAATACAAAATAGAAGGCTCGTGTCATGAGACCATCAACTACTCTTAAAAAATAATCAAAACCAGGAAAAGATTAGAGGAAACAAAATTTAAACATAATTTTAGTCCAGAATTTGATGCAAAAGCCAGACCTTACAGAGCTCTTTTTAAAACCATGATAACTGACTACATGTCACTCAACTTAAATGGAAACACACATCAAAAGGTGGCAGGAACCAAGATGTAGCAACTCCCAGAATCTATTCATGGACTTGATGCTGACTTGGGGCAAGTCAAAAATCTGTCTTCATTTTTCACTCGGAAAAGTAGGATGGAAACTATTGTTTTACTCCTCTTGATGGACAACTGGAGAGAGTCATGCTAATAAGGAGACAGTGGTAATTCTCTCCTCGATTTGATTAGATGTATTTTTGAAAAGTCAAATGATTTAGTAGTATGAAATTGTACACACCACACCCCATTTTTATTGTAGGCAGCTCTCCACTCTTGGCTCCTAAGTAGGAAACTAGCAGAATCACATTGATTCCATGTTAAAGTATTCCTTGAAAACAAAGCAAAAAAAAAAAAAAAACATATAAATTGATTATCATTTACATCATATTATTAACATTAGAGTCCTAAATTAGCCAACAGTTTATACCTATAATTATTAATCTACACTTAATTAATCTTGAGTTAAAATATAACTTTCTACTGAATGCTTAAATGAATGGATTAGGCCAGATGATTAGTTTTATAGAGGGAAAAATCAAAGGTTTTTTTTTTTTTTTTTAAAGGGTTTAGAAAAGTTTTGAAAGTCTTGAATACTTCAAAGTAATTCAGTCGGTAATTTTAATTACAGTGTTGATTATTAATTCTTAAGTTTTTGCTTAATCAATGCCACCAGATGTCAGTATATCCTGTATGATTACTACTGAGTTCTCAAAACCATCCAGACTTTTCATTCGAGTTAATGACAATGATGTAGTGGCCAAATAATCAAGACTCTCTAGAGCATTATAAATCTTATTCAACTTTGGTTATGTCATGGTAGAGGCTCCTCATTTAGGATGCAAATTCCCAATTGCCCAACAAATCTCAGCATTGAGGGTTTTTTTTTTTGGCTTTATGAAGAGAGCATACACATGCATGAGAGAGAGAGCCCTTGATAGTGCTCTCTTTCTTCACTCCTCCAGCTTCTCAGATCTTGGGTACCCAGTATGCTTTCAGGCCCACCTAGATCTGAACCTTGCAATTGAGCCTGTGGCTTCCAGCACTACTGTCCAGTGCACTATGGACTGTTCCACCTAGGTTGGGGTGTCACTGAAACTAGAAATAAATTCTGAAGAGGATGCTTGGTTGTGGAGCTCGAATAGCGTGTTGAAGAACACAAACCAGAGCTCACCGTCAGCAGGTCAGCGTAGAACTCCACTTCTGTGATCTGTCGAACCCACTGATCTTACTTTTCCATGAAGGAAATGCCATATTCTCACTGGGTATTTAAGCCAAAGGAGTTATCAGTTTAATAAGTGGAATTTTTATTCATGAAGGCAACTTTTACTGAATATGTGTTAGGACATTTACCTGGTGTTATCTTATTGAAACAGTCAAAAATGGAGAAAGTAAAGAAGTTTAAAATGTTTCAAGCTTAACGGTTCGGTGTGCAACTACATCTAACAATCAGAAGGACTGAAACTTGCTTATTTGTACTGAGTTCTCAAACCTTCCAGAGTTTTCATTTCCGTTAATGAAAGTGAGGTAGTGGTTGAAAAATGAAAGGTCCTTGTAAACCTGGCAAAATTTTGTATTTTTTGAGTTATTATTAAGTGATACCGTGTTCGTTCATTAAAAGGATAAATTGAGGAGCTTATTAGGAAGTAGTAAGGATAAGAAGTTACTTAACAGTATGGTTTCAATTATAAAGTATATATGCATTTTGATAACCATAAACTCTATAAATGTTCCAAGTCCCTGGCACTTTTTTCAGGAAGAATACATTTTGCATAAACACGGTCCATGTTGGAACTTCCCATTGTAAAGATTTGCTTGGGGATTGTCTTGGGCATGGCCCCTGGGGACAGCATTAAGGCAGTTTCCGGTCTCCTGCTGCCTAAACATGCACATATTATTTTAAGAATAAAATAATTTTCCTTTATCCCTAGTGGTTAATATTACTGTAAACTTTACTCTTAAGAAATACTTTGAAATATTAATCTTTAGTTGAAGGAAAATTGTTATAGTTTTGGTTCTTTATGTCAAGAAGAAGAAAAGTTCAGCAAAATTTCTTGGACTTTACTTACAAAAACATCTACACACCTGAAGTTGTGTTTGTGAAATTTTAAAAAACATTATAAATTTTAAAAAGTTTATCTGACTTTAAAATGTGAATTTTACTGCAAATTGAGATCCCTCTCCCTCAAATGTACATGCACAAGTATTATTATTATTACTATTATTATTGACATATAGAGATTGCTAAACTAGTTATGACTTCTCTATTGGACAATGTCAAATAAAGAATTTTAACTTGATGACATATATTTTTTATGACACAGACTCCCAAAACCATTTGATTTGAATATTTGCACTCATGTACCATCATAAAACCATAGAAATCAGAAATTTTTACTGAATAACTGAAACCAGATGCTATAAAAGTCATTCTTAGATGAATCTTGTTTGTCCTTGAAGTTTCCCCTCTAACAATGCATTTCACAAATTATAGGAAATCCCTCACATCCCTTAAACTCCTTAATATTTGCACTGCTTAATTTGTTTCTTTGTTTTGGTTTGGCTTTACCATAGAACTTGTGTGGTCTCTGGAGAGAGGCAGAGATAGAAAGAGGGAAAGTGAGAAATTGTCCCCCCCCGAGGAGATAACCAATCCCTCCTCCTCCAGTCTCCTCTAGGAATTTTGGGCACTCATGCACGCTTGCCTGGCATGATTTCTAAGCCGCCGGGTCTGAGACTCAAACCACAATCAGCAGAGAGTTCAGCGCCTTAACCACCACACCACCTGCTGGTCCCACAGTGCTTTACTCTTAATAATAAATAGTTCTCTAATGAACTACTTAATTCTACTCACTGTTTTCTAGGTAACAACTAACCTTCCTAATAGGCTGTTAGACAAGTAGACGGCAGGTGTAATTAATTTAAGTCTGGAAAATAAAAATAAAAACAGGAGAAAGTGCAAGATGCTTTCATACACACCGTCTCATCTATTCTTCATAAAACATGATGAGGTAAGGGTCACTCTCTCTATTTGGCTGATGAAAAAACTGGATCAGAGAGGTTAATTAATATGCCAAGGTATCTATTGATTTAGGTAGCAGAGCCAGGATTTAAACTCAGATCTGCCAGACTCAGAAAACTGTGCTCTGTCCAGTCCAAGATGTTTCCATTTAAGTCATTTATACAGAATTACATGATGAGGGATAATAGAATTAGACACAAAGCGCAGTGCCAATGCACTGGATTGTGTTTGAACAGAATCCTCACTGTAAAGTCCAACAGCATAACTCTCACTCACTAACCAATGACATCCTCACTTCGTTTCTTTTATTGCTAGTTCTGATTTCACATACTCAATCTCTTGACTGAATTACAGGTTTGCTTTCTCTCGAAATCTACAAGCCACTTTGAGAAAGATCACAAATCAATGAAGAATAAAATGTAAGGAAATCCCAGAAGGGGCTAGGTGGTGGAAGAGTGGTAATGCAACTGAACTTAGGTAAGAAGAGTCATGCGTTCATGTCCTAGGACCTCCCTGAGCACACCAGCCACGCACACATGTGCCTGTGATCCAAAGGCTGTGACTGGGGGTGGATTATGGCATAATGGTACCCGATTTGGAGCATGTGTGGGTCTCTCTCTCCCTCTCATGGAAGAAATAAATAAATAAACTTAAAGAAAAAGAAAAGAAGAGAAAATAAAAAAAAAACCTAGCAGGGACTATCATTCAAATACGGTTTTAACCACAGAGACACACTGTGGTCAGCAGGCTTCTGTGTGCTTCTGATAGAACATGACGAGGGAACAGGGACTCAGCACCTTCACATTGGCTAGTCCTCTGAATGTCCTCTTCTTTCTCTGTAGTTCATTTCTCATTTCTTGTCTTTGATTCAAAACAGTCATTTACAAAACAGAAGAGGACAAGAAAGAAGAAAAACGAGAGTGTATATACATGCTCAGATGACTATAGTATCGAGTTAGGTGAGCTTGATATTGCATTGCAAGTCTAGAGTCAAGAAATTGATCTATTGGGGCCAGCAGGTAATGTAGTTAGTTGTGGCTCTGGGCTCCTCCCTGGCCGACTGCGGTTTGAGTTTCAGATCCGGCCACTTGAAATTCACACCAGATGCAAGTGCATACATGCCCCAAATCTTGAGAGGAGAATGAAGGAGAAGGAATTGTGGCATGGTCACCCCGCAGGGGGGTGATTTCTCACTTTCTCCTTCTGTGTCTTCAGCAAGCACATGTGCCCTATAGCAAAAATCTCTTTTAAAAAAGGAAAAAGAAAGAAGAAAGAAAGAAAGAAAAAGAAATTTACCTATTGTAAAGTTCATACTTGTTTATCCAACAAGGACCTCAGTAGGCTTATTAGGTGGTACCAAGTACTCAAACAGACCTCAGTACAGTGGTAGTGATGGGAAATAAACCTATTTCTTCACCAGATAGCTGTTTGTTTTTAACTGGAAGTTTGAAGCAGTTTCTACTCTTGTGTCTAAATGATGATCCCCAGTGTTTTGGAAAAGTAATAAGATCCTTCCTGGGGCCGGATTGGAGCCAGCTCTCAAAAGATCACAGAGTATCAGGCGAGCCAGGCTCCTAAGGACAGCAGCACTTGCTGAGTAAACACGGCCTAGTGGCCACCATTTTGTTCTTGGGTGCACGGAGAACATGAGTAACCAGGGACAGTGGAAAGGAAAATAATTTCACAGGGTTGCACAAGGATTCCTTATTGCTTTGTTACCCGCTGGGGAAGTTCATGGAGTTTAAGACACCATCTCGATCAGGGTGTTCACTTTCCAATAGGTCCTGTGGGGGGTATTCAACGCTCTGCCCGGCCATAACCTTAAAAGTTGTCTTGTAAAAATTCCAGCTACTCTGACACAATAGAAGAGAAGCTGTCATTCTGTGTGTTTGCATATTCTGTACAACAGATGAAGGTTTATCCTGGCTCCGTCCCTCCACAAGGCCTTTGGTTAGGAATGACCCAAAACCTGGGTCACCATCCTCATATTATTCTGGAGGGCTTAGATTTGCAGCATCGCGGCTGCTCCCAAGGTCAACTGCATGGCCGCTGTCAGAGGGCTGCCTGGCAAGACCCAGAGGTTTCAAATACTGCACGTCTTCTGCTTTCTTCAACCGTTGGGGTAATCATGCTGCTATGTGCAAGTAGAGGAAAAAGCTAACCCACTGATATTTCTTTTTTTATTTTTAATTTAAATTAATTTATTTACATTCATTCATTGTACATCATTACAGCATACAAAATGAGATTTTCCATCCAGAGTACATTGTATATTGGCTCAATCAAGCACATCAACATACATGTTATTGTCAACAAATAATTTTCCACGTCTTGTTTCCTGTATGTTTTGCTTTTTTTTTTTTTTCCCATCCTTGATTCCCTCTCTCTTACCCTCTGCTGTCTCCTACTCTGCTGTCTCCTACTCTTCTGCCACACTGTCTCTGGTATCTATTTCAATGACCCAAAAAGCACAAGGTCTGAACTTCCATGTAACAAAATGAATTTGGCTAGAAACAAATAACTGAGTTTTGCAAATATTTGTACTGACAATACAGTCTGTGCATTAAAACAAATTTTTTTTAGGATACTCAAATCTAGGAGTTTGAAACCTATTAAATATTTCCCACCATATGCCCATTTTCTCAATTATATCATAATATTTCAAATTGGCCAGCTTTTTTTTTTTAACCTCCAACTGTTCAAATACGATGAAAAATGAGCGAGCTTCTCTCACTCTCTTGTTTTTTTGAAGTGGTTTTTGTTTTGTTTTCCAAAGAAGTATTTATTTCATTTGATTTACTTATTCTTTATTATTATTAATTTGCTGTAAGTCACATGTCCTCATCAAAGAGAGACAGGGAGAGAAAGAGAGAGAGGGAAAGTGAGAGAGCAAGCCACCAGGTCTGAGACAAACCACCATTGGTCATGTGGGAATCTAGGACCTTAGTCACCATGTCACCTGATGGCCCCTGGAAAAAAAATTTTTTTAAAATCATGGCTTATATTGGGACCAGCAGTTAGCGTAATGGCTATGTCGCTGGACTCCCATGTAGTCAACTGCGGTTCGCGTCCTGGACCCAGTGGCTTAAACTCACGCAGGGCGCGTGTGCGTGCGTGCCCAAGATCCCAAGAGGAGAATAGAGGAGAAGGGGTTGTGACATGGCCATCCTCCCTGGGGGGGTGATTTCTCGCTTTCTATCTCTCTGTCTCTCTCTGTCTTTCTGGCGAGCACACGCGCCCTATAGCAAACATTTCTCTAAAAAAAAAAATCATGGCTTATATTCAGCATGACTTTGCTGATATGATTTCGCCTTGTGGCTCCCCACATTTATAAACTCAACATTAGTAATAAAATAATTGAATGAATAATAATACTTACTGTTTTTTGATCAATTTGTATGGATCATCACTGTGCTGGTATTTTTATTTACATTATTTCATTTAATCCTTAATTTTATGTGTCACTTTGACTGGGCCTAGGATGCCTGGCCAAGGCCACGGGTAAGCATCATGTCAGGGTGTGTCTGTGAGAGTTTCTGGGAGAGATTAGCATTTGAACTGGTGAGCTGAGTAAAGCAGGTGGCCACTCTGGGCTGTGACCACCTAAGGTGTCTTTTTTGTTTGTTTTCACTAGAGGGCACAGACACTCACCAGAGAGCGAAAGAAAGAGAAGGGGAGAGGAAGAAAGCATCCCCCCAACAGGGCATGCTCACATTGTCCTCCATTTCTCCATCTTGTTGGGTTTTGGGCACACACACACATGCACCGGATCTGTTAGGCAAGCCACAGGGCCAGGATTCACAACTCTGTTGGCTGTGTGGGATCCAGGTCCCTTAACTACTAGATCATGGCTAGCCCTAATGCAGCATCTCTCTCCTCTCTCTCTCTCATTCTGTCTCTCTCTCTTTCTTTTTTAATTTTATACAGTCATCAGAGTCATCAGAGAAAGAGAGAGGGAAAGTGAGAGAACAAGCCACCAGGGCTGCGACTTGAACTGTGATCAGTCACATGGGGGTCCAGTGCTTTAACCACTATGCCACCTCCTGGCCCCTGCAGCACCTCTTAACTCCACTGCATTCATTGGTGCCTGCAGGCATGTGCACGTGCTAATAAGGTCACTTCTCCCCATTCTTGCCTGCCATTATCATTCACTCCTAGACCCTCGCCATTTCTCACCTGAATTGCTACAACCACCTTCAAACTGCTCTCCTTGCCTCTGCTCCTTCTCCCCGCCAACTTCCTTGAATGCAAAACTGAACACAACCTGTCCCTATTCAAGGTCTCTCAATAATTATTTGTCAGGGGAAGAAAGTCCAAATTATTTTTATTTTTTTTAGAGGTTTTTCACTATAGGGCACGTGCACTCTCCAAAAAGAGAGAGACAGAGAGATAGAAAGCGAGAAATCACACCCCAGGGGAAATGGCCACACCACAATCCCTTCTCCTCCATTCTCCTCTTGGGATCTTGGGTACGCACGCACACGCACCCAGCATGAGTTTTAAGCCACCGGGCCTGGAACTCGAACCGCGGTCGACCACATGAGAGTCCAGAGATATAGCCATTATGCTAACTGCTGGTCCCAGTCCAAATTCTTTTTATGGGCCATTCATGACATTGTCCTAGTTTATGTCTCCAGCCTCATCTGTCACTCCTCAAGCCCTCTTATCCCTAGGCCTTTGCATAGAAAGGCCCTTTCCCCCAGAATATTCTGCTTCAGTCCTCACTTAGTCAATGCCTACTTTAGGACTCAGCTGGGATGTTATCTCCTTGAGGACACCATCCTCTATCCTTCCTGCGTGGAGGCATATTGCCCCATATGGTGTACCGTACATGCTGTGCTAGCTGCTCACGTTTGTCCTTGTTCTACTGTATGGTCACAGCCTGGTTCTTGGCAGCTGCTAGCACTGGACACTGCATTCCATAACCAGCAGGACTGTCATTTCATTCGCTGTTTCTATCCCAGTGCCTGCCACATAATAAGAATTCAGGAAATACCCCCCCAAAGAAAGCAAATAAATGAATAAATGAATAAATGAGTGAGTATGTGGAATTCCTGCCCCGTCTTCACTCCTAATGAAATCTCTGCTTTACTTCAGAAGTTGGCTCTAACCTTAGTGGTCCTCTAAAGTTGTGTGTGCCCCATCCTCGCTGTGGTCTCCTGGAAATGTGTTATAAACATACATACTACACACTTAGTAGGACTACAAATATGATCCTACCCAATTGTAAGCTCTTAGAGGGGAGGGATTATAACTTTACTCACTTAGGGCTTAGTTCCTGGCACATGGTCTTGCACTCAGGGGACTGTCAATACACATTTGCCTAATTAAATATCATCTTTCACATAGTCCACCCATCCACGTCAGTTGAGACTTTTCATTAGGATTACATCATTACAAATGAAAGACAACGGAAGATACAAGGAGAAAAGAACATTAAGAAAAGATGTAGCATTGTGATGAAGCACATGACCCAGAAAAACACCCAGTCTTCTGTTCCTGGGCCCCTTTAACCCCTCTAGCTAGGCACCTGGGGCATAGTGGCTCAAGGGCATAGTCTTCTTCCTCTAGCTTGTCTCCAAGGACTTCTCCGTAATAGGTCTTCTCCACAACCCAGCTCACACCTAGCCACTTAGAGAGCAGATAACGTTTTGTTTTGTTTCATTTCTCACCATGTTAACACTCATTGCCGAGCAGAAGCTAGGGGCAAGTAGATGGTGACCCCTCAGAGGGCTAACACTTGATGCCATTTGAGGTGTCAGTCTCTGCTCAACTACCCCAAGGAGCTTTTATCTTCCAAAAGACCCAAGTCACCTCTTCCATCTGACTCTGTGTTCTGCCCAGTCTACACTTTCTGTCCTGCTGGAGATTGCCACCTTAGCCACTAAAATGCCTCCATGGACATCATCCCAGCCTTGTGTCAACATTTTACCACAAATTCCTCTCTGCAGATGCATTTCTTGATTGCTGTTTCTGGTAGTTCAAAAATCTTCATTAATTAATCATCTTTTTCCAGTTGTTGTTATTATTATTATTATTATTTATTTTTACATTTTCTCACAAACATTTATTTTAAATATTAAAAAAAATTGCTCATACTCCATAGTTCTTGACAGTTAGTAAACAAACAATCCAGATTTTTTAAACAACGTCCTTCTCCTCATCATTTCTACAATCACTGGCTCACCACCCCTCCATGTCTTCCGCAAGTGGTGCTTAAGCCTCTCAGTCTTCTCCTCAATTCACTTCAACAAGTACTTACAGAGAGTCTACTATGTTTTAGGCACTGGGGATAAATAAAAATAAAAAATAAATAGAGCCTACCTTCCGAAGAGCTAGCTTAGACACACAAAAACACATACATGGAGCAATAACATTATAATGGGAGTTGTACAGAGATGCCTCTCAAGAAGTAAACTCTGCAGTAAGGATTTGGATGCTGTCTTAGTCCACTACTGCACTGTTGACAGAAATACCTGAGACTGTATCATTTATGACGAATAGAGGTTTATTTGGCTTATAATTCTAATGGCTAGAAAGTACAAAGGTATGGGGCCATTACAGTATGGCCAACAGAAGTGGAGAGGATGGCAAGTGAGTGCAGAGAGGGACTCAAGGGAATCCATCTTCCTGTTATAATGATTGCTTTTTATGAGAATCAACCCTTACTCACAGAGCTAGAACTCGGTATGGAATGGAACTTGAAGTCATGAATGAAGTCCTAGATCCAATTACCATCCACTAGCCCTCATCTCTTAAAGGCCTCACCACCTTTAATGCCATTGTACTGGGGACCAAATTCCAAAACATGAACCTTTGGTGGACAAACTATTATCCAAACCATAGGAGATGTCATTGATTTATTTGGGAGGTACTTCTAGGAAGTACAATAGGGGAATGAGAGAGTGAAACAAAGAAGAATAAAAAACCAATCAAGAGTGTAAGTGGAAATTGCTGTGAGCAGTTGGGTTTCAGTCCTGCTGAGACCCTCTGAGACATATAGAGCATCCTTGAGAATTGTCCCTTTGTGGAGTAAGGAAGCCAGGGTATTTATCAGTATACTCCTATTCCTCATTGGTTAATGGTTGCTTTGGGGGCATTAACTCCATAGCACTCTTGCCTATCCAATGGGGATAATCCTGTGGTCAGAGAAAGTCCTCAAATCAAGACACAGATGCTCGAGAAACAAAGCCATAGGCACGTACAAGAATTGTCCGCTGAATCTCCAGGTGTTTGTAGAATAGTCACAGAGGATATGAGTAAGGCGCCAATGACACCTGTTACATGGACAAAGAAATATGTGTGTGTGTGTTGGGGGGATATTGTAGATCAGAACAATGTTCATGGAAGTGCTGTCCTAGCAAGGTTTTGAAGGAGAATAGGAGTTGTCTTGGTGGACAGGTTGGAAAAGTGTTTCACACCATGGGGACATTCCTCACCATTCTTGGAGATGTGAATTAATGTGCTCATGTGGAATATCCCAAGTAGCTAGGTACAGAGAACCTTGAGCGGGAAGACAAACATTCCAATGCCAAGAGACAAAATCCACAGGAAAATGGTGAAAAGATTTTGTCATCATGGTCAACACTGATGAAACCCTTTCACCACTTTCCTAATCTATAGTATCCTGTCTCACACACATGTACGTTTCTGTGCCCATGTAACAGGTGCTAGTTGTAGACTGTACAAATATTTGGGCAATCAAGGAGGCCCAATCAAAGAGCTGGGATGGCCTCCAGATTTATAGAACATTTTTTTTTAAGAGAGAAATTTTTCCTATAAGGCATGTGTGCTTGACAGAGAGACAGAGAGAGACAGAGGGAGAGAAAGTGGGAAGTTCCAAGCAGGGATGACCATGCTGCAATCCTTTCTCTTCTATTCTTCTCTTGGGATTTTGGACACACATGCACACGTGCCCAGTATGAGTTTCAAAGCTCTGGGTCCGGGACTCAAATCACAGTTAGCCATGTGGGAGTCCAGCACCTTAACCACTATGCCACCTACGGGCTCCTATAGAACCTATCTTAAACCCTCTACACATTTTAGCTTCTGGGGCCTTGTTTTCCTGTGGTTTGTTTACTCATTTTGATGGGAGGAGAATTCCTTTTCCTGAAGTCTCAATTTTACTCTAGTCATTAGCAGAGTCATGGGGAATAAAGTTCTCAAGAAAAATGTGGCCTTTTCATCTCTTATGAGGAAGTGTAATTTGGGGCTCAAGGAAAACGGAGTCTGTGTTATTGACAGAAGAAACATGATCCTCACAGGAGAAGAGAGAACAATACAGATTGGGATATTCCTACTTCAAACATATACCCCTGTGTTTAAGTAAATAAGAAACCTAGAAAAGTCACAGTGGGGAAGCACAATTAGCAAATGATAATGATCACATTTCGTCCAAGCACTTCACATATGTTGGAGGTGCTTGCTCTCTGGGTAGTTCACATATGAGAGGCTTTTGCTGTGCTCCACGAGCGACTACTGATCCTTAGCAGCAGCCTTTGATGGTGTTCTTTCTCTGTTCTATTGTGCTTTGCTTCGTCTGCAAAGGGGGGAAAAAGGCCCAGATAAAATGGAGGGTATTTTGGGGATTGTTCTTGTTTGTTTAATTTCTTTTTCTTTCTTTTCTTTCTTTCTTTTTTTTTTTTTAAAGGCAGCTGGGAGCAGGGAAGGGAGAGGAGGGTGAGAGTAGATAAAAACTAATTATAGCATAAAAATCATCCAAGAGCTCTGTTCCGGCCTCTGTGAGAATCTCAGCTTTGTCCTTATGCATGAGTCAGAGCCACTCAGGGTCAAGCTTGTGACTATCAAGAACCATGATTGCATTTGGTTATTTTTGTGGAGTTGTGGAATGCAGCTAGTGTCCATCCCATCCCGGAACACAGGGCAGGGTTTCTCAGCACTGGCACTATGATATTTGAGGCTGGATAATTCATCATCGTGAGGGCTGTCTGGTCACTGTAGGATGTTTCACAGCATCTCTGGCCTTCATCTGGCCAAAAAACACCAGGAGACTAGCCCCCTCCCAAGTCATGATAAACGAACATGTCTCTGGACATTGCCAAACATCCCCTGGGTGGCAAAATCATCTCTGTTGAGAAGCACTGGCACAGAGCTGCAAAACCTCTGCTACAGATGCAGAGTTGTTTCACCAAACCTTTCTCCTAGGTCATTCAATTATTTTTCTCCCGCAAAGTGGGGAACAAACAGATAAAGAAATAGGTCTTCACTTTCCCCCCTCTTTGGTCTATAGTTGCTTTTCTAAGTTCCAGAATATTTTTATTGCTCAAAAATATACATTCACATAAAATACTTCCCCTTCATTTGATTTTCTCAGTCCTGTCAGGCAGACCATGGCTGCTATAAACAAAACCCAGATTCCTGTGGCTTGAGAACCTCAGGCAAGCTGATAATCAAACGTTTGCAGAAAGTAAAAGGGAAAAGAAATTTTTTCATGTCTTTTTTATTAAAAATGCTCTGTTGCAAACGATGTTATTTTTAATTTCCAGAAAAAGCCTCCAGGTTACTGTCTCCTCAAAAACAGAGACCATGTTTTGTACCTCTGAGTATAATTGTTCACAACGCCCAGCACATAGTAGATACTCAATAACTGTGTAATGATGAACTGTTTGATTGAGATGGATCAACTAGCAGTTAGACTTCTAGCAACTTCAGATATAGGGAGCCCAGAAACAGGCAAACAGACCTCTAGGGAGGTTTATTTATTTAAGTGAATCATTAGTGAGGAAATAAGGATCGTGAAATTGCACATGCTTTTCTTAGTTCTGTTCTGCACGATAAACATTTATGGAGTGCTTGGTGCGGAGGGGCTGGGACACAGAGGTGAAAAGACACAGCCTCTTCTCTCAAAGCACTTACAAATCATGTAAAGATGTAGCAGCAGATAATGTCACTGCCATGTGGTATGTTCTAAGACCCAGTTCTGTGGGAGCCCAGCCTTTGCAAGAAGGCAGAGCAGAGTTGGAAGGGGTAACCACCTGAGCTGTGTCAAGAAGGTAGGCATGTGAAGGGCATGGGCGGTGAAGGGGAGGTGATGGCAAGGAAGATGCAGGCTGAGGGTTAGTATGACCCAACCTATGAAAGTAAGTATTAGTATGACTGATGTGGGAAGGACATTACTTATAGTTTGATGTTGCTGGGCCTGGGATTGGTGGGAAACAAAGATAGAAAGATGAGGGGTCCAGTTATAGAGAGGCCTATCAGAGAGTGGAGCCTGCCTCTTCATGGAAAGGGCACTGAAGGAGTTTAAACAAAGTGAGGCAGCCTGATTGATGTGTTGTGCAGCACAAAGTATGCTTTAAAGGATAGAGACCAGATGAGAGACTGTTAGAATTTGCCCTAGGTGATGGAAGGCAGGATGGTGTAGAGTGAAGAAATAGAACAGGATGTCCCAGAATAGAGTGAACTGCAGTGGTCTCCCTCTGAACAAGGGAGAGCCCATGAGTGGTTGGATGCCCTTGGAAGGATATAGTTAATCTATTAAGAACTCCATGTTTCTCTCTCTCTCTCTATTTTTGTTTTATTTTAAGTGGAAAAGATAAGCCATCTTGTAAGTATTTCTTATAGAAGTCTTTGTTTTAAAAGATCTCTAAGCTCATCAAAGAAACTTGGATGTCAAAGAGAGAGCAGCTGGTTTCCCCAAAGGGTGGAGCTACAGAAATGGTAAAGTGGGTGGGGTCCAGATTTTAAAAGGAACAGAGGCCTAGTTTCCTAGGCTCAGTGCCTCTACGATGGCAGAAGTTGGGAGGGGAACAATCTGAGTCAGAAATTTGTATTTGATGTGCTTCACACCACAAATTCAGGGACACTCATGCAGTTTTGGGCAATGCTAATATCTAGAGTCCAGGTGAAGGTACTTGGGAGCAAGGCAGTCAAGAACTCATTGGGCTAGTAGTGTGCTGAATGAACCATCCAGAAAGCCATTGAAATGCCTCAAAAGAAAGCAGGTATTTGGTTCACTCCTAAGATTTGTGCATCCTTGGTAAGAGTACAAGTGGAGGTACCCACCTGCCCTTCCTAACCACAACCCTGTTCCATTCTGAGATGTGGAGCAGGGAGGACAGGGCAGGAGTGAGTCAGCTCATTCTCATGCTTGTGTGACCTCAGGAACACATTCAAAATCCATTCTGGCCCCTCCAACTTGTGGCTATCTCGCTGTCCCTAAGAGTGCGCATACCAGCAGCAACCGCCCCTCCCCCCCAACACACAGGAGGGGTAGACCCCTGGACAAGCCCCTAAAAGTGAGCTCAAGGCTATTAGGGCAGAGACGCTCAGGGTTCTTGATACCCAGAACCTGGTCTTGAAAGAGGGGCACACATTCTCTATGGGACAATTCCCTAGGTTCCTTGAAGTCATTGGTCCCTTGGTGAGCAAGGTCCTCTAAAAGATGGGGCCCAGGGTGGGAACCCTGGTGAGAGGGGTTTAAGGGCAATAAAGTAAGGTCAGGGTTGAGATAGAGAGAAGAGCTATGAGTCAGGGCCTTGGTCTTCAATCAATGAGTATGTATGTGTGTATTTCTCTGTGTGTTTTGGGGAAGTGGATGGCAGTCAGGACAAGGACAGGGGAAATAAATATAGGGAAAACAAAGAAGAATCATCTTAATTCAGTTTTACTGCCTTGGAATCAAATCAAGTGGAACATCACTGCTCTAGCAGGTGGATTTTGAGGTTTTCCCTGGTAACCGCCAGTTTCCACAGAGTTAAAAGAGAAGCAGGCAAAGTGGGGGATGCTGGGAGATGTCACGTCAAGAAGTAGCTGGCAGAGAGAGAGAAAGAAAGAGAGAGAGAGAGAGAGAGTCCCTAAATAGAAAAACACATTAGTTGGAGGTCATTTGGTGCCAGAGCAAATAGCCCTCCATGCCTCAAAAGCTCCTCAGGACACAACTCCATTACAGCATGGAACAATGATGAATGTGCTTTTAGAAGTTTCCATTTTTGGGGAAAAGCGTTTGCTTTCAGTTGTCTTAAAAAGTGCATTAATTTAGAGCTCCTCTTTCTCCAACAACTCAGGATGAGTTAGATACTGCGGCAGTTCCCATTTAATCCGAGCACCAGATTGTCTTGCCACTCCTCTGGCTCAGTATTTCCTGATCAAGTTTCGTTGTTCTCTTCCTCTCTCTCCTGTCTCCTGGGGAATTCCACCTGCCCCTCAGCTGCACTGCCGTGCATGGCCCATTGCCTGGTCAGGCAGGAGAAAGTCAGCTCCACTAATCTAATCCTGAAATTGAAGCAGCAATTCTGCTTCATGCCCTAATTCACAGGCTCATCATTAAATTGTTATCGCAGCCTCAGATGGGACAGTTAACAGCTGGCAAATGGCAGGAACAGATGCTCTCGTTCACTGGAGCAGCTTCTGCAGGAGCAGTGGAGAAGGGAGAGGATAATAGATACTAGCAAGGAAGGCCCAGACACACCCTTCGCTCCAGCCCTCACCTTGGGACATTTGGGCTTCCACGCTAGGTGGGAGTGTGGCACTGACATGGGCCTGGCTGAACTTGTGTGACCTCTATGAGCTCACCTTGGGTCAAGGTAGCATCCCTTCACTTCCTTGCTCTCAAGTCCTCTCCTTTGAGGGTAATGCCTAATGCAGGAGCAAAGATGGGGGTCCCTCATGCTGACCATACTTAGCCTCTTTTCCTTGAGCAAAAAAGGCATGGCGGGCTAGCCTGTCAACCAAACCACTATTTATAGTACAGTCTTTATGGACAGAGTGCCAAACAACTGAGTTACAAGCCAACTGAAGTTGGGGCCATTTTGCTTGTACATGTGTGTATTTTGTGCCTATATCTTTCCTACACTCATCTGCAGCCAGTGTCAGGCCAGTCCTGATCTGAACAGATGGAGGAGCCAAGACCATGAAGATGGTGGTGGCGGGAGGAGACAGGCTAACCTGTTTACAGCCCTGTTCTGTGGAACCAAGTGCTTTGATGCTGTCCTTCCAGTTAGTGTCTACAACTATCCTGGGAGTAGGAATCACTCACGCCCCTTTAGAGATAAGGAAGCTGGGCTGGGCATGATTATGTAACCTTCTCCTGGCCACAACAAGGAAGGTCAAAGAGCCAGGATTCTAAATCAGCCCATGCTCTAACCAGTATTGGGCAGCATTTCCTCACGCTTCTTGGGTATTTAGATTTGGTACTTTGGGAACTCAGTTGTACTCAGTTTTTCAATGGTCCAATTCTGATCTTGCCCCTTAATAATAATAATAGTTCTTCTTCTTCTTCTTCTCTTCTCCTCCTCCTTCTTCTTTTCTTCTTTTTTTAAAGTTTATTTATTTACTTATTTTTATGAAAGGGAGAGAAAGAGAGATGAACATTCCCAACAGGGTCTCAGGTCTTGATCCCCACACAGCCTTTCCAGCCGCCAGCTGGGATCACAGATTGACCTGGGAACTGAACCCCAGTCTTCCATATGGCTCTGGTATTAGTGAATGGTGCCCTAGTGCTGCCTTACCATGACTTGGCCTCATCCCTTGATTCTAAAAATTGAGCTCTGTCTTATTCCCTGTGACCAGCTTCCTTGTTTGGGGTCCCTTTTCTGGTAACTGTGTTCTTATCTAATACCACAGGAACCTCCAATTTCTAGGATGATCTTTCTAGTACTGCTCATAGGTCCCAGCTACTTGGCAGGTCCTGCAGGACCTTCTTCTATATTTATAGACAGCTGTCACTTTCTTTTTTGTCCATGTTGTTGATCAACTGCTTCCTTGACCCACGCTGCTTCTCTCTGACCTCCACATTTCCTATTTTAGCTTACCTGTACGTTTTAGACCATCCTTGGCCACTGTGTAATGTTTCATCAACTTGTCCCATTGTTACCTAAGTTCAAGTCAGTCCAGGTAGCACTGGCATATTTGTAAGAGATCTACAAATAAGCCTGAATTTTCTTTTTTTCTTAATTAAAAAAAAGAAATTGTTAGCCCATGTGCTTGCCAGAGAGAGAGAGATAGTGAGAGAAAGAGGGAAAATGAGAAAGCACACCCTACGGGGGAGGTTGTAACACAATTTCTCCTCCTCCATCTCTCCTTTTCAGAATTTTAGGCACACACACACGCCTGGGGTGTTTTCAAGTCGTCCAGTCCAGGACTCTAATCACACAGTTGACCGTGTGTGATTCAGTCAGCTTAACTACCACACCACAGGCTGGTCAAGACTGAATTTTTCTTAACAGGTGCCAGGGAGACTGGACAACACATTTCTGCTCCTGCCTTCCTTAGGGCCATCTTCCAACCTTCCCTTAGAGGTCTGTCCTTCGCAAGTTCTGCTCATCCACTGGGTTGGCAATTAATGATGTGCCTGGCCTCTTAGGCCCCTTCTCATCACTACTGCTGACTCCAGGGACTCATTTGGAAGCTTTCTCAAATGCGTTTTCCATTATTGATGAAATATATAAAGGAGGGCGGCTTTATTCATTACCAATATTCTCTTGGACTAGCTTGTAAGAAAAGCATTCATAACGAGGGATTAATACAATTCCCGGGGGGTCCTGCCAGCTTCCTTCTGTGGGGAGGAAGGGAAGATAAGGGAGTTTGGAACCACGAGGTCACTTGAATTTCTTAGTGCAGCCAGGTAGATGTGGCAATTTCTGATGGGATAGTAAGGCAGAGGATAATGACAGCGAAGAGAATCATGCATGAGTATAAAGAAGGACCCCTCCCCCACCCAGGATGGATGTCAGGAAAAGTTTTGGAGAAGTTATAGAGGTAGATGCTATGGAGTAGCCTTGGAGTATGAGAAGACTGGAGAGGAATGAAAAATGGATTGTATACTATTTTGCCTAAGATTATTAGTTGGATCCCCATCACTGAGAGATACAAATAAAAACTAGTGTGCTTTAAAAATTACTTTTAGTTTCTGAAGTGAATTTTCTTTGAATGTGATTTTGAAAAGACTAGGCCATGTGGAACTCTAGAACCATAAAAACTCCATTTGGACACTGTCCCAGGCCACTGAAGAAAATACAATTGTTTTGCAAATCATCATCTGACAAGTCCTTAGTAGGGCACTGTTTCCATCTGGAGATCAAGTTTACCCTAATTCCACCACGTTTTTCCAATGCCACACTCTCTTTCATCTGGGAGTCCCACTTCTTTCCTCAGCTCCCTATATAGCTCTGGTCAAAGAAACATGAGCACTTACTTTCGGCAAATACTCCGAGAATCCCCCAGACTCAGAATGCCAACAAAGCCCAATAGCCCAAGGAGAAAGAAGGCAATATACACAGAATAGTCTGGGCATACACCCTTCCTAATGCACTTTAATCTCCTTAGCAATAAATGTGGGTTTATTTTCAAGAGTAGGTTTTATTTTCTTTACTCAGTAAAGAAAAGCAACATGGCTGGGACACAGAGACATGAGAAGGAGGCACAGGAGCATGAGTAAGAAATACAGAAGCTTGAGTAGGAAGTACAGGGACATAAGTAGAAAGTACAGGAGCATGAGTAGGACATTCAGGAGCATGAGTAGAAGTACAGGGGCATGAGTAGGAAGTATAAGAGCATGAGTAGGAAGTATAGGACCATGAGAAGGAAGTACAGGGGCATGGATAGGAAGTACAGGGGGCATGATTAGGACGTTCAGGAACAAGAGTAGAAATACAGGAGCATGAGTAGGAAGTAGAAAAGCATAAGTAGGAAGTACAGGGGCATGAGTAGGAAGTATAGGAGCATGAGTGGAAGTGCAGGGGGATGAGTAGGAAGTACAGGAGCAAGAGTAGAAGTACAGGGGCATCAGTAGAAGTACAGGGGCATGAGTAGAAAGTAGAAAAGCATGAGTAGGAAGTACAGGGGCGTGAGTAGAAGTACAGGGGGTGTGACTAAGAAGTACAGGGGCATGAGTAGGAAGTATAGGAGCATGAGTAGGAAGTACAGGGGCATGAGTAGGAAGTACAGGGGCATGAGTAGGAACAGGAGCATGAGTAGGGTGTACAGGAGCATAAGTAGAAGTACAGGGGCATGAATAGGAAGTACAGAAGCATGAGTAGGAAGTACAGGAGCATGAGTAGATTGTACAGGAGCATGAGTAGGAAGTACAGGAGCATGAGTAGGAAGTACAGGAGCATGAGTAGGAAGTACAGGAGCATGAGTAGGTTGTACAGAAGCATGAGTAGGAAGTAGAGGAGAATGAGTAGGAAGTGCAGGAGCATGAGTAGAAGTACTTGGGCATGAGTAGAAGTATAGGGGGTGTGAGTAAGAAGTATAGGGGCATGAGTAGGAAGTATAGGAACATGAGTAGGAAGTACAGGGGTATGAGTAGGAACAGAAGCATGAGTAGTTTGTACAGGAGCATAAGTAGAAGTACAGGGGCATGAATAGGAAGTACAGAATCATGAGTAGGAAGTACAGGAGCATGAGTAGGTTGTACAGGAGCATGAGTAGGAAGTACAGGAACGTGGGTAGGTTGTACAGGAACATGAGTAGGAAGTACAGGAGCATGAGGAGTAAGTACAGGAGCATGAGTAGGAAGTATAGGAGCATGAGTAGGTAGGTACGGAGAAAGCGTAGGAAGTAGAGGAGCATGAGTAGGTTGTACAGGAGCATGAGTAAGAAATAGAGGAACATGAGTAGGAAGTGCAGGAGCATGAGTAGAAGTACATGGGCATGAGTACAAGTGCAGGGGCATGAGTAGGAAATATAGGAGCATGAGTACAAGTACAAGGGCATGAGTAGTAAGCACAGGGGAATGAGTGGGAAAAACAGAAGCATGAGTAGAAAGCACAAGAGCATAAGTAAGTCATATAGGAGCATCAGTAAGAAGTCTTGGACTCTCCCCAAGTGTTCACCCTGTGATGCTAATACCAAATGACTGTAGTTCAAGTCCTGGAAAGTGTTTTTCCTCTTGCTTTCATTTTTTGGCCTTCTCCACACACCTACAGCCTGTCTGGCACTCCACAATTCCCCACACCTAGTACACTGCTTCGTATGGAGCCCTCGCTCATCCCCCCCAGGGGAGGGTCTTTACTTGCTCTCTTTCTACGTATCTTTCTCTACAGCCACCAAAACCTCTCAAAAAAAGAAATCAGAGATATGTCATATATTTTAGAATCTTATAAACACTGACTATTAGAGCTGAAATTCTTAGATGTCCGTGAGAATGTAGAAACAGACTGTTTTAGTTTAAAACAAATAAAACAAATTTTGAATTTACCCCATTATGAATTTTGAGATCCATGTACGTTGGGTCTAGCAATGCATATCAAAATGAAGGTCCTCCTGACTCTCATAATAGAAAAATCAATTCATATTTATTGAGTAGAAATATGTACAGCAACTCTCTTTTCCCCTTCTTTCCCAGATACCAATCTGACTTCTTTACACTTAACACCTACACTGAAGGCATCAGGTAATCATTAGGGCTGTCTCTATTTCATCATAGTAGGAATCACACTTTTCACTCTCCTTTCCTGCTTTTGGTTAGTCTAGGGCTTTGTCAATGAGGAAAAGGCCCTTCTAAAATATAAGATACCAGATAAAGGAACCAAGAGAAATGGCAGTGGTGGCAGCTAGGAAAGGCAGTTGAAATGCTGAATTCTATTCCCCTCCAATCCCTAAAAAAAACACTTGAAGGCTAAGGAAAGAATCCCTGAAATGATTAGAGGGAACAGTATCTGAAGCTACATAGGTCTGGAAATAATCCCTGCTCTGATCAGGCATGCAGCAATGCAGTAAAATGTAATTTATAATTAGGACAATAATTATTCAGTAGAAATCAACACCAAACTGGCATAGATGTTAGAAATTGCACACCAGGACCCCAAAACAGCCCTTATAATTGTGCTTTATATTTCATAAAGTCAAATATTAATATGGAAAATATAAGAGATCCAAAGGAACTTCTAGATATTAAAACTACAATGTGTAAGATTAAAAACACACTGGATGGAACTAATGGCAAATTAGACATTATGAAAAAGAAAAGATTAGTTGAACTTGGAGATACAGAAACTACCTAAAAACGAAACACACAGTGAAAAAATTTAAAGCCTTATAAAAGTTAATAGGGCATCTGTGAGCTCTGGAACAAGTTCAACAGCCTAATATGAGGGGATCTTGAAAAAGTTCATAGAAAATGTGAATTATGAAAAAACTATGCTTGGATTTCAATTTGAATTTTATTTTGCACCAAACTAAACTTGTAGTTTAATTACATTTTACCGCAAGCTTTTTGAAGTCCCTTCATGTAAAATGCTCTAACAGCACTTGAAGAAAGACTGTAATATGTTAAAGATGAATATTATAAACCTAAAGAACTACTAAATGACAAAGCAAAGAATTGTGTCTTATAAGCCAACAAAAGAAATAAAATAGAATAATAAAAAACAGAAATGGATCATTGTCTGTTGATGATAACATGTATAGTATCCTCCACTGGACTGGTGTGGAGTGTATTCATGTTGGGAGAATTGACTTTATAAGCTAAGTGATGTATAGCGATTGAATGTATAAAAGAAATTAAAATGAAAAAAAGCCAAAAACATTGAATTAATCCAAAAGAAGACAGAAATGGACTAAATGGAAAAAAACAGATGGGATAAATACAAAACAGATACAGTGATACATTTAAATCTATCCATATCAACAATCACATTAGATATAAATGTCTAAACATTCTCAATTAAAAGGCAAGATTGTCAGAGTTGATTTAAAACAAACACAAGACTCAATTTTATGCTGTTTACAGGATACACATTAAACATAAGGATACAAATAGCTTAAAAGTGAAAGGATGATAGGAAGACTCAATCTTGTCAAGATATTGGTTCTTCCCAACTTCATCTAGAGACTTATCACAATTCCAATAAAAATAAAACTCAGTAAGTTATTCTATGGATATCAACAAGCTAATTCTAAAGCTTATATAAAGAGGCAAAAGAGCCAGAATAGCTGACATAAAATTGAAGGAGAAGAAAAATCAGCAGGACTGACACTACTCAACTTCAAGACTTACTAAAAAGCTACAATACCCAAGATAGTGTGGTGCTGATAAAAGTAGAGAAAACTAGACCAATGGAACAAAATAGAGAGAGAGCCCTGCCATAGACCCACGTAAATTTAGTCAATTGATCTTTAACAAAGTTGTAAAGGTAACAAAATGGAGAAAAGATAGTCTCTTCAACAATTGGCACCAGAACAACTGGATGTCCACCTGTAAAAACACTAATCTAGGCAGAGACCTCACATCCTTCATAAAAATTAACCCAAAACATAGATCTAAAAACAAAATGATAAAATTTCTAAGAATTTTTTTTAAGGGGAAAATCTAGATAACCCAGGAGTTGCAATGACTTTTAGATAGGACACCAAAACCACAATCTATGAGAGAAAGAATGAATAACCTAGTCTTCATTAACATTAAAAACTTCTGCTTTGCAAAAGACACTGTCAAGAGAATAAGGCAATCCAAAGATTGGAAGAAAATATTTGCAAAAGACCTGATAAAGGACTATTATTACAAACGTACAAAGAACTTATAAAACTCGACCTTAAGAAACCAAAACAACCTGTTTTAAGATGGGCATGAGTGAGGCCAACAGGTGGTCTACCCACATGGCTAACTGTGGTTTAAGTCCTGGACCAGGTGGCTAAAAACTCATGAGGACATATGTGCGTGTGTGCCCAAAATCTTGAGAGGAGAATGGGGAAGAGATTGGGCATGGCCATCCCTCCCACCCCAGGTTTCTCACGTTCTCTCTCTGTCTCTGTCTGTTGCTCTCGCTCCAGCAAGCATATGGACCCCATGGTAAAAATCTAAAAACAAATAGGATAAAGCTGGCTCAGTGGCACAGAGTAATGTACTGCTCAAGAGAAGCCAGGTCCCACATGGTGACCATAATTTAAATGTGCAGCCTGGTTATCCTGAAACACAGCAAGCATGTGTGCGAGTGCCCAAGATCCAAAGGGCTAGAGGTCTGCAGGAAGAGGGTAATGGCCTGATCAGATCCTGCAGAAGTTGCTAATCTCTCTGTCTTTCTCTATGTCTGACTTTCTCTCTCTCTCTCTCTCTCTCTCACTTGCATCCAAGCAAGCTCTAACAATGTTTTTTTATAAAAAGGGCAAAATATCTCAACATATACCTCACCAACGAAGATACACAGATGTCAAAAAGTATGTTACATAAGAAAGAGAGAAACTTATAAAAGGATGCTTAGGGGGATGGCAGGTAGCATGAAGGTTAAGGTGCTGGACTCCTACATGGCCAACTTGGTTCGAGTCCCGGACCAGGTGGCTTGCTTTCTCACTTTCCTCCTTCTCTCTCTCTCTTTCTCTCTCTGTCTCTTTGGTCAAATTAAAAAAACAATAATAAATAATAATAGCAAATAAAATTAAATAAAGAAATAATAAAAAAAAAGAAGGATGCTTGGGATCAACAGTTATCGTAATGGCTATGTCCCTGGACTCCCACGTAGTCAACAGTGGTTCGAGTCCCAGACCCGGTGCCTTAAACTCACGCTGGGCACGTGTGCATGCGTGTCCAACATCCTGAGAGGAGAATGGAGGAGAAGAGATTGTGGCGTGGCCATCCCCCCTGGGGGGTGATTTCTCACTTTCTGTCTGTGTCTCTCTCTGTCTTTCTGGTAAGCACACACGCCCTATAGCAAAAACCTTTCCAAAAAAAAAAAAAAAGACATAGAAGAAACATAAATGGATATTACAAAGTGATAAATCTAGGTCCTATATATTCTCAACTATAGACAGTAAAACGATCAGCGATTGCAAGGAGTTGGGGAAAGGAGGGATAAATCAGCAAAGCACAAACTACTCTTTATGATACTACAATGTTGGACATACATCATTCTGCATTTGTGAAAACCCATAGACTGTACAATACCAAGAGTGAAGCCTGATGCACACTCGGGACTTGAGTGATAATGATGTGTCAGTGTGGGCTGGGTGGGGTGTTGATTGTGAGGGAGGCTATGCAGGTGTAGGGCAGAGGTTATGTGTAAATTCTTACACTCTCCAGTTTTTCTATGAACCTAAAACTTCTGTGAAAAATAAGGTGTATTTTAAAAAGTAAGAGAATAGAAAAGATATGTCATACAATATACTAATCGAAATAAAGTCAGAGGGAGGATGTGAATATCAGGCAATTTACCGGGGATAAACAATGTTCTTTCATAATGATAAAGTGAGTGACTCTTCAGGAGGAAAAAGCACACCACGTACTTAGGAATATTGACTGGAATGACAAACTCTAAGATATATTCTAATAAAATGGTAGGACTTAAACAAGTATTTGGGGCAACTAGGGAAAAAAAGCATGTGACATAAGAAAGAGAGAAAATCAGATTATCACACTTTTTGATATTAACACTATGCCAGAAGAAAATAGAGTGACATGTTTAAGATACTCAAGGAAGGAAAAATGAGACAAGGTTTGTGTAGTCAGTAAAACCGACTTTGACGTGCAAAAGGTACAGACACACTGTCATCAACAGTTTAGAAAAACCAGTCCCATGAGCCCTTCCTTTGTGAAAGAAGAAGGTCTGAGGAAGGACATTTAGAAGAAAAATAGGGAGGCAATGCATTAATGGGACAAAGAAATGTGGTATTACTGTTGAATGAAGATATTTTATAGTTTTATCAACTGGACTAGGGAGAAATGTTCACTTGTTGAAATATTAATTTTGTAAGCTAAATAATGTGATTGAATGTATAAAAGAAAATGAAATAAAAAAATGCAAAAAAAAAAAAAGAAGTTACTAGAGAACAAACTTTAGACAATCAAGATGACTAGAGATACTTCTGGAGAGCATTAGGCCGTTACTTGTAAAGCCAATGCTAAAACAGAAATAATGAGAGAGTACAGTGTACAATAGCTATCTGCTCTGGCAGTTTAGCTATAGACAAGCTACTTTTCTTAGTGGATAGGGATAGAGATATCATGCAAAAACATTTTAATGTTTTTGTCATCACAGTGATGATAGGTCCAGTATTGTTATTCTGAGTCTGCTGTGTATGCCATCTAGGACAAAATGAGTGATTTGGGGGATATTCTAACCCTATCATCTCTGTGTCCTTGAGAGCTGGATTCTTGGTGGGGAAGAATGCAGATACAAATTTAAGAGGTTAAATGCTTTCATATATATATATATATATGTATATATACATATATAGTTTGTGTGTATGTGTGTGTGTGTGTGTCCTCCTCAGCCCTTCAAATAAACACCAAAAAGGCTTCAAAACTATGATCAATCTAAACTACTTTTGAAATGTCATTTCTTACCCCAAAGAAGCAAAGCTCTTTAGAGCAATGGCTGATTCCAAATCCAAGACAGGAAATAGACAAGATGAACAATTTGTCACACCAGTTAGCAAGGAAGCTATCACAGACTACTTGGGTTATGACAAAAGGATTCAGGAGCCAACTCAGGGAGAATCCCATGAATGAAAGACGGGGAAAAATGTAGCTTCAATAACAATATTTTCAGTAGCTTAAAAGTCATATTTTTAAATCCACAGTTCCATAACTGTGTTTAAAATTTTTAAAAAGACTTAGTCATCTAAAGAGGAGGTAGGCTATTTATTTAACTTGCTTTTCTTATATGAACTGTACCTTTGGGTGAACAAATAACAAAGAAGGGCAGAAGTCTCTTTATAAAAAGTATCTTAACCAATCAATGAAAATTAGAATACTATCAATGTGCAATTCCTGATGAGTGGACAAATATAGCTAGATATAGGTGTAGAGCCATAAGGAGCCAGGAGGAGAGGTACAGGAAAACTGTGTCTTTGCAGTTCTATAGGCAGCCGGAAATGATAGTGATCACACCCTTGCAAGCCCAGACTACTTAGAGGCAAAGTGGTGAAGGATCTTGACATCCTGCTCTTTC
>NW_006160167.1:2736635-2742489 GCF_000334495.1 Tupaia belangeri chinensis | reverse complement strand
CCACCTGGTGCTTTGTCCTTGTAGAAACTCTTGAATGTTAATAATAATAATAATAATAATAATAACAATATTAATTCTTATACTGATCAGACTCTTTAAGGTTTGGTGAAGAAACAGTCTTAAATAAGATTCAGTAAGGAAACTTACTACAAGAATATATGAGAAGGGATACGTCCTTCAAAATGAGGACCCTTGATGCTCCCAGAACTTCCAAGTCAGGGATGTACAACACAACTCAACTGTTCAGCACCATTTGTGACAGGGTCTGAGCCTGGGTGATTCTCTTTCCTATGTGTGCTTCCTAGGGAGGATCTGATCTGATTTTTATGTCACCATTTGTTACAGAGCGCTCCAACTACACAGAAAATCCTGACTAGACAGGCTTTCAAACAGACTCATTTTCAAAACTGACTCTCCTTATATCTGGTCTACCCATGACAGTCTTGATTTGGGCCCTAATTTCTAGACCAATTATTTGGAGTCAGCATAACAGAGCTAATTTCACTGAAAGCACCCAGCTGGAACCTAGGCAATTTCAAGTAGGAAGAGCTTTTGGGGCAGTTCTTCCCTCCTTGCCCATCCAGCAATGAAGCTCTGGCCACTGAGACTTCTGGGTAGCCTTGAAAGAAGAGGGCACACCTTTCTCCTCTTCTTCCACCAGCTGCCAGGAACAAGAATATGGTAGACTCCTACAGCCATCTTAGAACAAGATGATGAGATGTTGGAAGGAAGGCAGAGGCGAGAACCAGAACCTGGAAGGAGCTGACCTTGGGCTCCTTACCTCCAGATTTGTTCTGAGTGAGAGAGAAGTGAGCCACTGCTATTTGGGAGTTTCCTGTACAAGCAATTAAATAGTTTCCTCATTATTTTAACTCCCCCTCCCAACATTCCAACTGACCAAAATAGGTGAATCCTTGTCTTTGTCCCTAAGGATTTCACCAAATGACTGCCTACCCTGGTAAACACATTCACCTTAAAGTGCCTATGGCTGATAATGGTGCCAGGTATTAACTTTTCTAGGAGTGTCAATTTTGTTTGGTAGGTTTTGGGCATAGGGCATGTGTGCTCACAGGAGAGAGAGAGAGAGGGAAATTGAGAAATCACCGCTCAAGGGTGATAGCCCTACTGCGATCCCTTCTCCTCCATCCTCCTCTCAGAATTTTGGGTACACACACATGAGCCCAGCATGATTTTCATTTTCTTTTTTTTGAAGAGATTTTTTTTTCTATAGGGTGCATGCACTCACCAGAAAGACAGAGACAGAGAGACAGAAAGTGAGAAATCACCCCCCCACCCCCACCCCCCAGGGAGGATGGCCACAATCCATTCTCCTCCATTCTCCTCTCAGGATCTTGGGTATGCATGCACACCTGCCTGATGTGAATTTAAGCCACTGGGTCTGGGACTTGACCCACGGTCGACTACATGGGAGTCCAGCAGCATAACCATTACACCAACTGCTGGTCCTGAGCCCAGCATGATTTTCAAACCCCTTGGTCCAGGACTTGAACCGTGGTGGACCATGTGGGAATCCAGAGCCTTAACTACCATGCCACCTGCTGGCCCACAAGTGTCAACATTTTAACAGGACTCTCCTAGGCACTCAATGCCCTTGACCTAAGTACTCACTTTCTGTGCTGAACATTATTTTGTTCACCAACATGTATTCTCTCTTACCAACAAGGTGCCAATTTTGTTTTGGTATCAATTGTTTGTAGGCTGAAGTGAGACTGGGTTTCCCTCCCTCCATACTGTGACTTCTAGTATCTACTCCTCTCTGCATGCTTGGCTCATTCCTCTTGGCCTGCAATGCAATTTTCTTTGTGCATTTGCCAGAAAGCGACTTTGCCTGAGCCTCCATTTTTACATGCAGCATACAGAGTAGTTGTTTCTGTAACACAATTCTAAATTTCTGGGAGAGAATACTATTGGCTCAACTTTGGTTAAGTGTATTCTCCCAATCTAATCAGTCAGCCCAAGGGAGAGCTGTGTAGTACCTACATGACAGCACCTACTGGGACCACCCTATAAGTAGGTGGTTTGGTTGTAGCACCCAGAGAAGAAGTGTAAGGTCTGAGCAGACATCCCAAGAGGTGTTCTATAATCCTGACTACAGTGGATCCATACTGACTTCCTGGTCCTCATGACGATACTCCCAGGCTATGATCTTACTAGGACTAGGGCCCAGTCCAGAAGGACCTTCACAACTAGGTAGACATGATGGATATAACATCCATCAATGCGGCTTATAAGTCTTCCCACCTCTTCTGGGTAAGTAGGAATTCATTCCCCAAATCCCCGAGTTTGCGTGGCACCATATAATCAGTTGTGGCCTATAAGCTACGGGCATTTAATCACTGGTGAAAAGCCTTCCACGGCAGTCCTTTCCTTCTACATAATCATGGAAAACAGATGGTAGTTGTCCATCATCCGGACCCCATTGCAAATATTACAATGCAGTGGACCTGGGTGGACTGTAAGGCAAGCAAGAAGTCACTGAGATTTAGGGTGCTTGTCACTGCAGCACCCCTTCCTTAACTGATACCATGTGAACTGGGTCGGGATCATCAACATTTCTGGAAAAAAGACACTTGAAGATTCACAACACCAAGTCTGTCACATAGACTCCTCTTTCCTCCTCTGATCTGGATCCACTGTGAATCCCTTGTTCCTACCTCAGAAAGGAAAATGCTATTTCCAAGTAGTGGGTGTCATTGCACCACCAAGAGACAATATAGTTGGAGACTTCTTCCTTGCTTAGACAGAGATGGTGCCCAGGGGTGTGCTGGACATGGGGACAGAGTTTGGTTAGAGGAGTTTGGTGCTTAATCTAGACTCAGAGAGAGCTGTTCTTTTGCTGAGACTTAGATGGTTTTTCAGAATGACAGGGCCAAGGGTAGGGGGACTAGCATCAATCCCAAACTACCATGTAAGAATCCTAACACTGTCCCTCTTCCTGAAAAAGTCATGGAAGAGAGGTTTTGGAGTCTGGAAAGCTGAGCTGAAAGCCACGGGTGCTTCAGCACATGCAGATCCCAAATGTGGGAATGCTATGTGATGATTTTATGAAATATAAAAGTCAAATGAATTTTTCATGAAGAAGTTATCTTCCCAAGATGCAATAATGGAAAATTCCTTTCAAGAACTGGTGTTTAGACCTCACAAAAATGCGCGGCAAATTGCATTGTGATTTATTTGTCAATGTTTTTATAGGTTAGGCGTTACTTTCTACCCCACAGCTGGAGTCAATTTTTAATATTTAAAAGTGGAAAGAAAGCAAAACCTAAACACATCCAGAGCTGTCTGTTTTAGATTGAGCTTTTCCCAAACAGTGCTGTTTAGAACTGAACCCTGAGCACGGTCGGTCGGCAGCCAGCTGGCATGCACTTCCCTGCAACATAGAATGAAAATATCTGGGCTTGGGCAGATTGCATGTAAGACCTCCTCAATAGTAGTTGGTGGGTCTGGTGTTTATAACCACTTTCAAATGCATGTAGCCTGTCTGCCCTCTCAATTGAACAAGGAAAGAGCCTTTGTGCTTTTTATTCTGGGTTTCCCTTCATGCCCCGAGCTCAAGGTGCTGTAAACATAATTTTCAAGTCCAGTGGTTTCTGGCCCATTAGCTGGTTAGGTTAGCAGGGATCCCACAGGACAGTCCTTAGTGATTTCCGGCACACCAACCATCTGTAGAGAAGAAACTACCTTTGACCCCCTGGAATCTAGTCTGAGGGCTCCTTAGAGGCCAGACTTCCTGGACCTCCAGGTGAAACCATGATACGCCCTTTGAAGGTGAAGGTGGGTTCTTATGGCAAGGATTCAAATCACAAAAGAGATCAAGCTTTGAGGCTTAATCCCAGAGTCTCCAGGCTCTAATAGGGACCTCATTATATCAAAGTGACAAAGAGTTCACATTTTGAGACTCTGATTTTGGGAATGCTGCAACTTGGGGTTCCTAACAGCACGGCATTCATACCTCAGTGCATGGCACATCATACCTCATGCTCAATCGCAGCCGCCATTGTCGAAGCCTCAAAGTTGGCACAGGCAGTTGCTAGGGCTGCCATGTGTGTGCTTACCAACAAAGGATTCTGTAACACACAACATCTGGAGGGAGGAAAAACAATTCTAATTGTGACAGGCACAATCCCTTTGGGTAACATGGTTGATACCCTTCTGACAGAGGGGGGTGTTTCTCTTTGCCCTCTCCTTCTCGCTCTTCCAGATCATTTTATAGCCAAGGCCCACAGGAGTTGACCCACTTCCAAATGTGTGCGTTGGTCCAGTTGACTCTGCCAGTGGGAGCCCTTGAAGCTGCTAACAACATCCCCCAGCCAGGCTTTGAGAAGCACCAATCACTTCACAGAGTTTCAAGTTCCAAGGAGGCCTCAGCATAGCATGGACATGTCAGATGAGCACGCATTTGAGGCTCCATTTCAGCTACCAGGGTGTCTCCCCAGGAACCACACTCAAGATCCGCAGCAGAACATCAACATCAGAAGAATGCCTTCAGTAAATTCCAAATTTGCGGCTTCAACAAATGAAGAGATGGGGGAAGGACAATGATTATTACCCATCACAAAAAGATTTCTTGCCTCACGAAAAGGGTTAGCCATGGAATTCGTTTTGAAAGTACACACCCCTAGGACACTCGGCATTTGATTCAATTTAATGCACAAATCTCCTGAAACACACTCAACACATAAAGCAAGATACACAGGCAACTCGGATTAAGATGCAGCAGACCTACCTACCAGCAGGGGGCGCTCTCTATCCGGTTCAGGCAGTCATCACTGGTCTCCAAGTCACCCACTCATTATCCAATTAAAAAACATGGGCTTAAAGAGGAAGGAGTCAAGACTGACCTCCACTGTCCAGAAAGAACTCGGATATATGGACGGTTTGTGTTTTAGCCTGAGGGCAATGGGGTGCCACTGAAAGATTCTCAGGATTCTCAGTGATGTGTGGAGTTGTACTGAAGGACCCTGTCTTTTTTCCCTCAATGCCTCTGTCCTCATTGAGTATATTTCAGGAATGGTGTCCTGGCATTTTCAGACTGAAAATGCACCATGATGATGTAGGACTGGAAGGTGGCACTGAGTTAAGACACAATGTTCTGCAAGGCTGACCTACGTAAGAAGGTTCCAGAAACCTATCTGAGGACCTCCCTGAGTGGTCCAGATACGCACGTGCTCATGAACAAGGGCGACGAAAGCTGGGGGTGGATCATAGCATCAGAACCCTGTTGAGGGTGCTGTCTCTCTCTGAGTTATGGAATAAATAAATAAATAAATGAACTTTAAAAAATTCATCACAGTGATGATCCCTGAAGTAAAGATTTTCCATGGTCCAAGGGCAGGTTCTAGCACAGGGTCCTTTCTCAGGGAGCATGTATTTCTGTTTTGTTGGAGGTCAGGGAACTGAATAAAGTAGGGGAGGGAAGCAGGAGGCAGAAATGCTATCACTTTATGCTTCTGTGAAGCTCTAAGCCTTGTAGCAAGCAGCTTGGCACTGAAATGCTGTTAGAAAGTTAATGGGCAAGACATTCTGAGAAAGGGGCCATGGAGATAGGCATGAGGAGGAAACGGCACTGTTTTCAGTGCACCGGCATCCAGAAAATCAAGCAAAGCGAGCCACCCCTGAGCTGGACCACAGAGCTCACACGCACACACTCATGGAATCCAAACACTGTCCAGAGACAAACATCCCACAGCAGCAAATGAAGAGTGACTTTTCTGAAGAAAGAGCTGGGGAAATGGTATTTCCTTCCTGTGCTGAGGAACCAAGTCATGATATGCTCGGAAAAAGATGTGAGCTCCCAAGAGCAGGGACTGGGAACCGCCCCTTTATTCCTGCT
>NW_006160167.1:2728523-2736604 GCF_000334495.1 Tupaia belangeri chinensis | reverse complement strand
CTGAATATTGATAGAAAAAGCAAATGTCTTGACTTCAGAGAGCTCAAAAAGGCAGAGGAACCAAGAGAAAGTGATGAAAAGGAGACATGTGTGTTTTCTTGAGTACTTAAACAAAAATCAGGTCACTGTAATCTCCTTCCAGGGTGACAGCAATCATCTCCGAATGGGTTTCAGGCCTCTGGTCTTGATTCCCTTTCCCCATTTACCCTAGTCTACATAAGGGGGCCAGGAGGATCTTTCTATTCTGGTCTGCTTAGAATCCTTCAGCGGCTCCCTTTAGCTCTCGGGATAGAGACTCGACTATGATATAAATTACAAGGCCCTCCAAGCTCTCGACTCTATGGATATCTCCAAATCTCATCTCTTACTCCTTCTTGGTCTTGCCTTCTCTGCTCTACCCATTCAGAAAATCCCTTAGCTCCCTGTACATGTTTCCAGTGGTGCAGGATTGATGGACCTGGAGCACTGCAGTGTACTGTGTGCCCTTTCGCCTTACCTTGGCTAGAAGTTGCCAGACTCACATTCTTTTCTTTTTTGGGGGGAAAGGTTTTTGCTATAGGGTGTATGCACTCACCAGAAAGAGAGAGACAGAGAGACAGAAAGCGAGAAGTCATCCCCCAGGGGGAATGGCCATGCTGCAGTCCCTTCTCCATTCTCCTTTCGGGATCTTGGGCACGCATGTACACACGCCTGGCATGAGTTTAAGCCACCGGGTCCAGGACTCGAACTGCAGTCGACTACATGGGAGTCCAGCAACATAGTCATTACGCTAACTGCTGGTTCCCAGACTCACATTCTTGAGATGTGACATACACCTTCTGCCTCCTCCTTCTATATGCTTTTTTTTTCTTCTTTCCTTTTTTTTTTTTTTTTGAGAGGTTTTTTATGCTATAGGGCGCGTGTGCTCGCCAGACAGACAGAGAGAGACAGAAAGCGAGAAATCACCCCCCCAGAGGGGATGGTCATGCTGCAATCCCTTCTCCTCCATTCTCCTCTCGGGATCTTGGGCACGCACACACATGCGCCCGGCGTGAGTTTTAAGCCACCGGGTCCGGGACGCGAACCGCGGTCGACTACATGGGAGTCCAGCGACGTAGCCATTACTCTAACTGCTGGTTCCCTATACGGTTTTTAATCTCTGAGTCTTTGGACATAGCTAGGGCTCTCTTTTCATCCTCTTCATCTCCTTCTATTTTATTCTTCAAATATTAAATTATAAATTCTTTTATTAGGGAAGCCTTTCCCCAGTGGGAGAGACACCTCTGACGTCTCTCTCCCATATCATCATGTGCATCCCTCTTGCATCATTTGAATACTGTGTGCAACTTCCTGCTGACCTCTCCATCGACCCTTCTACACTATGAGCTCCACAAAGACAGGACCTTCTTTCCTACTGTGTCCCTGTGCCTAATCTAGTGCCTACCACATTGTAGGAGCTCAAATAATATTTCCAAAATGAACATATTCTTTCCCTGAGACTCTCAAGACCACCTTGGCTTCAGGGCCAATTTTTTCTGATTCAATATGATCTATTATTAACGATGTCACAGTTAGACCTGTGAATGTTAGATGCATCTGGCTGCTCTGTTGTACTGTAAGGCATACTCCTTCCTTGAGGGCTCTCTCTCACAAACACGTCCATTACCTTAATATTTTATGATGCAGCCATTTTTCAGGGTATAAAGACATCATCTCTGTTTAACTCAATGTCAGAGAATAGTCAAGGCTAGTGGTTTACTTGGCATGCCAGCAATTAGAAAGCTTTGTTAACACGCCAATTGGGCTGAGGCTATGTGATTACATGCTCCTAACTACTTATATGCAAAGTGATGTGAAAACAAAAAGACAAAGGATTGCTAAAACACTTTCCAGGAGTGTCAGAGGGTCACTAAAGCAAACTTTCAGTTCACTTTCTTCCACCCTCCACATCTACAAAACCCAAACTCTGTGGGATACTGAATCACAAGGTCAAAACTGATTTTACCAATCTGGGAATCTGCAGACTCCTGCAGACTCAGAAACCTGCAGGATGTGTACAACAAGAGTTTAGATTACACTGAATGGCTCGTTCCCAGCCACGGTGGGTGACAAGGCGATTACATGTCTCATTCCAGTGAGTGCTCAAAGACGGCCACCACCCTTGGAGGCTGAAGAGTCACTTAACTGGGACCTCAAGGCCTACCCTTTCTGCAGCCCCAGGCTTGCCTCCTGCCCATAATATTTGAAGTGGTGGCTGCAGAGAGGAGGTGTGTCTTCTTAAAACGAAGCATGACTCCATGTACATATAAAGGTGTGGATAAGGCTCTGGTGCTAGGCTGACTGCAGCTTACTACCTTTGTGGACCTTGGGAGTTACTGAAGCTCTCTGTGCCTCAGTTTCCTCATTCGTAGAATGGGGATAACAATAATACTTGCCTCTCAGGGTTGTAGAGAGAATTAAATTAGCTAATGAAATGCTTAGAAAAGTGTCTGACACAAGGTAAGCATTACCATAAATGTGAGCTATATTTGCATTTTAACAAGAAGGGTAGGCAGACTGGACTATCCGTTTGGAATGCCTGAAAGTCACAAGTGTTCTGAATGCCTACTTCAGTGGGCTGGTCCTATAGCTCAATGGTTAAGCACTACGCATTGGGAGCTAGATCCCACATGGCCAACTGGTTCAAACCCCATCCCTGGATATTTGAAAAATGAGCCAGGTATGTGTGCCGACCCAAAATCCTGATGGGAAGGAGAAATGAAGGAAAGGGATTGCGGCATGACTGTGCCCCACCTTGGGGGCGGGTTCTTTATTTCTCTCTCTCTTTTTCTTTCCTCTGGGAGCACACATCCCCTTTGACAATTAAAAAAGAAACAAAATGCCCAGCTCTGATTCCTTCGCTGTGCCGACAGCAACAAAGCAGCATACCTATGTAAATGACATATTTCACTGAGACACTGAAAGTTTTCACATGCTGGCTTCTGGAGGAGACCTGAAACAAAGAGGTTTTGCTGGTCAGATAAGACTAGAGTGATCTGTGGGCACAGACCTGCAGAATGTGGCCCTGTGGTTTCAGGACAAGGAAGCCACAGGTGAGTTCTGTTGCTTCTTGGCTCAAGCCATACAGCATTTTGAAGTCACGCCAGCCCCAAAGGTTTGGTGATCTCAGCTTATCCCTTGCCGCCAGCCTGAGTCCTCTGTAAACTGCAACTGGCTTTGCAGACGCTGCACAAGCTCCCGATGGAATCAATTAGGTTGGATGCCAGGTGGCAAATGTCCCTCTAGGGAAGACTGGGCAGAAGTCTTCCTTCCTCACAGGAGGAAGATGGATTGACCTGTGCTGAGAAGACAGCAAAGGAGAGTGGATTAAAAGGAATTCAGGCTCCTTTCGACAGTCAGTGGACTTCTCTGGAGAGACACAGAGATGAGGTTGGCTGAATGTGTATAGTTGGGTGAGAGAAGGAGGAACATGCATAGGTTTGGACTTCTCTCTGGAGCTAGCATTGTTAGGATTTGTTGACGGCTTGGATGTGACAGGGGAGAAAGAATGAGCTCAAGAATGGCTCCGAGGCTTTTTTTTGAGCAACTGCATGGCAGGTGGTACTGCCATCTGCACATCCTCTTTCTAGGCTGAGCTGGGGAGCTGTGACTGCCCTCCTTGTCCCTCCTCCATCATTTTATTGTCAACCTCTCCTCAGAGGTTAAGACAGACTCACATCCTTCAGAAGAACCAGGGTGATGAGGACAAATTGAAGTGCCTTTTTCCGGGGTCAAATTGTATCCATCCAGCACCCAGCTGATTCCTAAGTGGGTTGCCAGAGTGACATCTACCCCTCCCCAGATCTAGGGCAAAGGCTCCTTACAGGGGCAGAGAACACCAGTTTCTTTTCCTTCCCATGGATTCCTGCAGTACAGTTTTATAGGTTGGGTGAAGGGGAACAGAAGTGTGAAGCTTTTATTTGAATTACTATCCCACATCAGAGATCAGGTCAGAGCTGCTCCCTTCACCTCCTTAGCCATACCCCCTCCCTGCATCTGCTTCTCCATGGGCACCTCAGCCACAGAGGACAGATACTCTGTAGGCCTAATTTGGGTCAGTGAGTTCCTATTTGCAGAAAACCATTTCAGATTTGACAAGAGTTAGCTGTTTCTAGAAAGCTTCTACATAATCATTATCAGTGGCATGATCTCTCCCAAAGACACACACACACACACACACACACACACACACACACTTTTATTTACAGTCCAGGAAAGATTTATACGTTCTGAATATATATCCCACCCTCCTCACAACTACTGCAAAATTCTAAAAACCTACACATGCTTGTAAATAGATCACCCTTAAATGGAGCAGAATCTCTGAATACCCCATGAGTCATGCAGCTAAAATGTCCCCTGGGGAGACCGTCTTGGCAGCCTAGAGTTTCCTATAAAAAATTGAGTTTGGAGCTTCTCATGGCACCCAGCTCAATGCCAGGAAGAGCCCATCTGTGTTTGGTGGGGAAGACAGCAGTCAGGAAACCCATGAGGTTCAATGCAGTGCCCTTCACTAGGTGGGAACGCTTCCCTGGGTCTTTGCTCACAGAATGAGAGAAATCACACAGCCAGAGTTGACAGAACAGTGAATAAGGACGAAGGGGTCCAGCTTCCAGCCTAGGCTCTGCCCCAGTCCTTCCCCTAGGGAACATCCTGCCTTCACTGCCCTTTGTTTCCTTGTCCCAAAAAGGCAGGGGCTAGATGAGGTTAAATTCAATATTCGTGGAGTGCCAGATATATGCAGGGGAAATGTTAGGGGAAGCAGGGGGTAGGGAAAAAAAGAAAAAGAAAAAAAATACCCACCAAAATTCAACTCTAGTCTTCAAGTAGCATGCAGTCTAGTTGGACTGCCATGGTGCTACATGGTTAGGGTCTGGGGCCCCCAAGGAGGGGAGTGTGAGCCACCGGTCCTAGATTTTGGAGGCTGCTGTTCTGCATATCATCTAAGACAGCTTGACTTGAGCAGCCCCAATTAACAGTGATGTCTTCTCAGAGTTCTCCCAGTCAGAGGAGGGCCGTAGACCCCTTCTCATTTCCCACTACTAACCATGGCTGAAGTATGGAGCTTCTAAATTCACACATCCCACGAGACACTAGAAGAGTGCTGGTGGGAACAAGAAGGAGTACAAAGGGTCAAGAAGCAGTCTTGATCTGAGTTGTTGTCCAACACACTCTCTCTGAATCTCAGTCAGGCCATGCCGGCTTCAGCTGAGAAGCCCTAGGCTGGGCAAGATCTTAATGAGTTGGTGGGTGTCACTCTGCTGGAGAGCCATTGGAGGAGGCAGCTGCCTGGAGTTCCTGGAGGCCTCTCCAGACAGCCTGGAGCCTGGTTCATAGTACAAGCAGTTTTCCCTGGGGGCCGCAGGGAGCCTCGTCTGAGGGGTGGTCCTGGTGTCTGCAGATGCTGGGGCTCACCCACAGCGCTCCTCCCCCTACCCGTCTGCTTTCCATCAGCTGCTTCCTTCCACATCTGTGCGCACAGTAACTGTGGCTCCCTACGAAATCCCACTTGGAGAGACAGCTGGAGCTTTATGGCTGCTGACTGCCAACTCCCACCTTGAAGGCCCCGTGCCCTTACTTCTGCTCCTCACTTTGAGACTCTTGATACCTGCCAACCTCTCTCCCCAGAGGATCAGCAAGAGCCCAAATTCTCAGCCACAGTCTTTTTTTCTTTTCTGTTTTTCATTTCCTTAACAGTGACCTCTTTCCAGGTCTCTCCTTCTGCTCTTCCAAACAGAATTGCATGGTTATCACTCCTTAATGCCATAGTTTGGGTTCTTAGGCTGCTTAGTTTCCATTTGCCTCATCCCTACTCTAGTTCCATTCTTTCCCTACTTACGGGGTAGAGAGGAGGCTTGGGGGTATAGGAAGTGATGCTGGTAGACTGCATCTCCCAGAATACCTTGTCCTTGGCTTCCCATTGAATTTAACCAACGGGAGGGACCCAAAGGGAGGAAAGATAGGTCAAGGTGCTGCTTCTCACTCATGCCCTACTCTCTCCCAGCCTTGGTCCCAGCTCTGGGTTTAGATGAGGACCTCCATGACTCTAGTTGCCACCAGGCACCCCTCCTCTAGAGTTTCAGGTTTGTTTTTTTTTTCTTCCTTTTCCTTTTATCTACATTTATTTTATGCTGACTTTATTCTCATGCCATAAGTTTTCGGATTTTTAGGGATATCTTTCTCTTCTGTGCAACTTCCTCTTCCGGTTTAGGAACAATTTGCTTCTCTTCAGTGAGGATCATCCCAATGTGGCAGGGGGAGCTCATGTATGGGTTAATCCACCCATGAGCTCTGCAAGTACAATGGCACATCGTGGGTGCCTTATTCACCTGAATGTGCTCAATGACCAGAGAATCTACACTTAACCCCTTAAGTTCAGCATTACTCTCTGCATTTTAAACATGTGCAGCAAAAATTCAGCACTCTTTTTGGGCCACCGACCTTGTGTCCAGCCCCACTGTTTAGACTGGGCACATCTACCAGCTCCACCATTGTAACGACGGAGTGGCACACACTGCTTCTGTAAAGTGACATCCTTCAGATACTTGGTGGCTTTTCGGATATGCATACCCTTGATGGCCTGGGCAGTTTTATGAGTGTTCTTAAAGTGAACACGAAGATTTGAACCTCCTGATTTGCATGACTTTGTGGGGTTCTCTGGGTCAAGTGAATAGCGAACCATTTTTAAAGATCACCTCAGGCTCCTTACGAGAAGAGGACTAGAGTTCCAGTCTTCACTGGCCATCTTTACGCTGTTTACTTCCCCTCCTCTGTGTAGCCCAGAGTGGTGACTTCCCCTTGTTGCTGGTCCCTGGGTGCTTCATCATCCCTATGTTCCCGTAGCTTTGCCCATACCTCCTTAAACAGGCTTTCCATCCACCTCTCTGAGTCTTCTGGCCCATTTCCTGTTGTGACCATGCCAATGCAATTATTTTTTTTTTTTTTGGAGAGGTTTTTGCTATAGGGCACGTGCACTCACCAGAAAGACAGAGAGAGATAGAGATACAGAAAGTGAGAAATCACCCCAGGGGGATGGCCACGCCGAAATCCCTTCTTCTCCATTCTCCTTTCAGGATCTTGGGCACGCACGCACACGCACCCAGCTTGAGTTTAAGCCACCAGGTCTGGGACTCAAACTGTGGTCGACTACATGGGAGTTCAGAGACATAGACATTATGCTAACTGCTAGTCCCCCGATACAATCATTCTTTAGCCTTTATTTCAGAGTTTGACTCACTGTATTTTAGAAATTATATAGTTTTTAGAAATTATGTACTTTTAGAAATTATATAATTTTCTCACCAAGATAATTGGAATAGATTTTAAAAAAAAATGTTACCCTTACTAGAAGTTCTAGAAGAACTCTAGATAGGCCTTGATAAAGCCATGAGTTATAGGAAGAAAAAAACACTCTCTCAAGACAAGATAAATAAGTCCCCCAAGAAAGGAACAAGTTGCTCCCATGATTGACTACACTTCTTGGAGAGAAGACCTGAGGGAAAGCCAAGCTCCAGAAGAAGAGCAGGTGACGGATTGTCCCTAGGTCTGTATATTTATTTATTTTAGGAGTTTTTGTCTTGGGGCACGTATGCTCGCTGGAGAGAGAAAGAGAGAGAGACAATGAGAGGGAAAGTTTGAAATCACCCCCTAAGGGGGATGGCCATGCCACAATCCCTTCTCCATTCTCCTCTCGGGGATCTTGGGTACACACACACACACACACACACACACACACACACAGAGCCAGTGTGAGTTTCAAGTCACAGGCCCAACTCTAACTACCACAGGCCATGTGGGAGTCCAGCAATGTCACTGCTATGCCATCTGTTTGCCCTGGTATGCTTATTTTTAAGAGAAAAAAAAAAAACCTGAAAGAATCCATGTGCCTACCACCCTAAATGCTAAAGAGCTTACTTGTAAATTTTTACTTTGGCTCTAGAAGCAAGCATATCCTAGAAGTAGAGGTATCAGTGTAGTCGCTGGGTATGTATATTTGCAACTTTTTTAGATTTGTCAATACTGTTCTACAAAATGGCTTCCTATCTTCTAAATTCCGATTTCCC
>NW_006160167.1:2705157-2728503 GCF_000334495.1 Tupaia belangeri chinensis | reverse complement strand
CCCTACATTTTCACAAATATTTTGTATTATAATGTGGTGTTTTTACTAAGCTAACAATGTGGAGTAAATTTACTTGTTTAAATTGAACATCAGTAACACCCTGTTTACTGGTGAAGCCCTTTTCATATTTGTAAGGATGTCAGGGCTCCTCTGTGAATTGTTGGCTTATAGTTGACAAATTTGTTTTTCCTAATTGCTAGAGGATATACACACTTGCTAGAGAGAGATAGACAGAGAGAAGGAGAAAACACCCTCCAATGGGGCATGGTCATGCCTCAATTCCTTCTAAATAATTATTTATTTTATTTTATTTATTATTCATTTATTATTATTATTATTATTAGTTTGATCAGAGAGAGACAAAGGGTGAGAGAGAGAGAGAGGAAGTGAGAAAGAAGCCACCAGATTCAGGACTCGAACTCCAGTTGGCCATGTGGGAGTGTCTAGCACCTTAATCACCACGCCACCTGCTGGTCCCAATCCCTTCTTTATTTCTCCATCCTCTCGGGACTTGGGGCACACATGCACATGTATTCGTTGCATTTTTCAACCTGCCAAGGTCAGGGTTTGAACCATAATTAGTCGTGTGGGATTTGTCTCCCTTAACTACTAGGCTATCGGGCTCGCCCATCTACTCATTTTTTTTCATTGTGATATTTGTACTTTTTAAAAACGGACTTAGAGAATTTATTTAAGTATTTTGAATATTAATCCTTTTTATGATTTGCTTTTTACTTTATTTTTTCAGAAATTTTAAATTTTGCTGTTTTCCTTTATGATTTTGGATTTTATCAAATAAACCCTTCCTTATCTCCATGTCATAAAAAAATATTCTTTTAAGGCTCAACTGCAGGAAGGAATTGCAGAGGGTCAGGTTCAGTTCCCACCCCAACGTAGGCAAGCCAGGTGTGGCTGTGGTCCTGGCTAATTGGGAGACTGAGGCAGGAAGTTTGCTAAATTGTGATACACTATAAGAAATGCCCATCTTTCTGTCTCTCCTATGCACTTTCTCTCTCTCTCATTAAAAACAACAACAACAACAACAACAAAAAAAAAAAAAAACCAATTCTCTTGAGCATTTAGGTGTTTTGAGTCATCTGGAGTTTGTCTTTTGGGTATGATGTAAGGAAGGGATCTGATATATATTTCTCCACATGAAAGGCCAATATACTTATTGAATGGCTCATAATTTCTCCATTAATTTATATTGCCTCTTCTATCACAAACTAAGCTCCAGTTTATGTTGGCTGTATTTCTGGACTTTCCATTTTGATTTTATTGATTTATTTGTCTATCCTTGCCCCCCCCCATGAACTCCTATTGAACATGGGAGTTAAAATCTAGTTTCCCAACTCAACTTCCCATGCCCAACACCTCTCTCCTCAGTTTTGTGCTGAATACATCTACTAGACCCATCTTTCCAAGAATCATCCCCACCTATCTTACTGAGTGTTTGTTGTGTGCTGGGCAGTGTGCTCAGTACACATGCATTATTCATTTATTCCTCACAGTAAAGGCAATTTTCATTTTGCCAATCAGAGCATGGAGGCTTGGAAATTGACTGACTTGCCCATGTCACACAGCCAGTAAAAGACAAAGCAGAGGCTGAAACTCAGTGTCTCTGTCTCCAGAGTGTTGGTACTTCATTTCCATTTTCTAGCCTTTAACACCTCCAAAATCTGGTCCCCATTTGACCTAGAATTCTTCCAGTTGATGGGATTGTTACAGGATTGTGTAACATTGTAGATGTGAAAGCACTTAGCACAATGCCTAACACATAATAGGTACTCAATAAACACCAACTAAATTTGAGTAAGAAGCAAACGAAAGTTGCTAAAGTTTCTTCTTTCTTTCTCTCTTCTTTTTTTCTTTTGTGTGTGTGTGTGTGTGTGTGTCAAATAAAGCTTTAACCCATCCCACTTACCCCAACTTTAGAATTCCAGCGCGAGTTGAGCAAGACTGAGAGGGAGCAAGTGACTAGGGAGAGAAGTCATCTTTGGATAGTTCCCCCTGCTTCTTCTAGTTAGAGAATCCCAGGAGTGAAAGGAAGACCAGAATAGAGGAAGCTGACAAGAATGGGAAACCCTTAGAAATCTTATTTATTTCTTGCAGAACCTTGGGAGCTGGGGGCCAACAGTGTTCAGCAGCTCTGAATTTACACGTCAAGCTTGACTATCAAATGGCCAGCATGACTCAGATTTCACATGGTCGGGCCTCCAGTGCTGGGAAAGGTTGTCTTCCCCCCTCTTTGGGTTGCCTGAACTCAAGCGATGGCCAGAGTCCCTATCCTCTCAGTGATGTCTATAGCAGGAAGGCAACCGTAGGCCTCCCTCAGAGGAGGCAGGTGAAACAAGACTGTTTTTCCAGGCAGCTCTCTGACTAATGGGAACCACATTTTTGAAGGAAGCTGATTGACTTGCAAACTCCAGTGTCAGGATGCAAGCTGCCTTTAATGCCAGAGGATTATGATCACTTGCAATTTCCTTGTTAATTGAAGTTTTCAGAAGAAAAGCAAACACATACATGCATATGCATGTGTGTATTTCCACACTGATTCTATTTCAGAAGCAGTGGGCTCTTTGGTTACCAGCTTTCTCTGACTCCACTACTTACATCTGCATTGTGTCACAGACAGCTCTGGCCGTGGCCCCAGAGCACTCTGCAGAGGTCAGAATAACAGAGATAAACAGCACTGGGGAGAACAGCACACTCTCTTCCCTCTTAGACTTGGAAATCCTGCCTGAGTTTTACAAGAAGAAATATGTTGGGTCCTAAAGGGCGTGGAAACTATATCACATTACTGAAAGAGAAACCCAAAAGGACTTGTGGTCTATTTTCCTTTGCTGGGGTCTGGGTTGGGGTACTGAGGCAGCTGCTTACTGCCACAGAAGCCCCTTGAACCTGACTGATTTGGTGGTAGATCTTCTCCCTTAAACAGTCTATAGTTTCCCTAAACCAAATAGAAACTCTGGGACCCCCTAATTTTTTCTGTATGGGTGACAGGAAAGTAAAACATCCAACTCGTGATTAAGATTGCAGAGGTTTGAGGGAGAAGCCGTCCATTATGAGGATACAAGGGCCTCCCATGCCTTGGCATGCTAACATGGGAAGCACACAGGCTCCTTCATATACTGCAAACACATGACAGGTAACGTCCATATGAACACGGTGCTTCCATAGCACATCCAGGCTTAGTTAATTCCAGGGAGTAGCAGCTACATCCATACCCATTTCCTCGGCATCCATGAAAGCCTGTCAGAATACAGGTAAGTACAAGCAACGTGTAAGAAAAGGAACTCACACACAAAAACTGTGCTGGATTAATTGTCACAGATTAATTGTGGTGCTACTGATGGCACCATCATGGAGGCAGAAGACCTGATTTCCGTCCTGGACCTGGACCCAGCTTGGTAACTTTGGATAGGATACTTCTCCAAACATTAATCTCCTCATCTATGAAAGAGTAAGTTTGGGCTGGTGGCTCTGAGGGCACTGGCAGCTCCAGAATTCTCTAGTTTGAGCTGCTGTTGTATTTTGCATCACTGGGCATGTCTAAAGTCCCTGGAAATGAGGATGTATTAGCATTTGCAGCTCTCTGTTCATTCCTTTTTTTTTATGCCTGCTGGTCCCTCTAACTCCCCCAATGGATCTTTTTACTTTCTGTTCCCTTAACTACCAAACATCCTCCTCGACTCCAGCCTTTTCCCCCTGAAATTCTGTCTCCAAAAGAGGACATGATAACTATGTGTTCTCTGGGTATCAATTACAAAAGGAGAGGGAGAGTTATCTTTTAAAAGAATGAAGCTCTGAATCAAAGGAATGAAACACTAATTGTGGAATTTTAGTTGGAGGTTGAGGAGGAAGATGTTTGGAAGCAGAAACCTCAACTTCACAAAGGTTGGTTCTAAAATTCCATTAGCAAGTAAGTGCTCTTTTACTAAAACTGTTGAGGGTCTCCTCATCACAAAAAAATGTATTACGATTCAGCAGTCATTTAAGGCCTTCATAGAAAGGAGCTTTGCAGATCCTTTTTAGTGCCTTTTTAATGAGGGTGGAATGAAAGGTGTGTGTGTGTGTGTGTGTGTGTGTGTGTGTGTGTGTGTGTAGGTGAGGCAGAAGGCAGGGCGACTTAGTAGCTGAGGGATGTAAGAGAATGCCCAGAAGGGGTCAGGGGAGAACAATGGGCAGGTTTGGAGCTCCAGAAAATAAACTTCATGTATCCCACAACTCTGGTGAGGGCCTGCCCTGAGGGGCCCAGTAAAGGCTGCAGAAGAAGGAACCGTAAACTCTCAGAGAAGCACAGGCCTCCTAGATAAAATGAAAGAGCCTGTTTTGAGTCACTCCACAGGGATGGGATGTGCCCCCGCCCAAGACTTGGCTCAAACGTCATCACCGATGACACTACTCATGCACCAAGGGAGTGCTAAAAGGGTTTATTCCTCACATAATGAGGTTTTCCAGGCAGACCATGCAGCCTCCTAAGCGGATCTGAAAATGGCTGGAAGTTTCAAGGTGGTTACCAGGTGGGGCTGGGGTGAGTACTCTCACATGCAGGCAAAGGCTTGTGTGGCTTGGTGCTAAAGGAAGGTGCCCCTTGGCTTTCTTACCAGCCTGGCCAGATGTGGGCAGAGGAGCGGGGAGTGATGGAGCTTGAAAGCTGTCAGCAAACATCAAAAATGGGATTTTTATATGTCTATTCTTAACAAGCCAGGAAGGAGCAGTAGATCCTATTTGAATTCAAAGCCCATGAAGACCCTGAGACAGTAGCCCCTGAGAATCCTGGGCCTTCTAGTTCTTCAGCATCGGCCATGGGCTGAAGTGACTTGACTTTCTCTGGAGAGTGGACAGAAATCTTAATTCTTTTAAGAACTAGGATGTCTGTGAAAATATTTTCTGACTCCAGAGATCTCCTGACCTCTGCAGTGTGTGAATGTCCATGTGAGCATGGGCCTGTAAAAAACACTAGATTGGGGTCAGAAGGTGGCGTGGTGGTTAAAGCACTGGACCTCCACATGGCAGACCACGGTTTGAGTCCTGGATCTGGTGACTTGAAAAATCACACCAGGCACGTGCCCAAAATCCCAGGAGGAGAAGGGATTGCGGTGTGGCCATCCCCTCTGGTGGAAGGGGTTTTCTCACTTTCCCTCTCACCATCTCTCTGTCTCTCTGGTGAGTGCACTCATCCTATGGCCAAAACCTTAAAAACCAAGCCAACAAACAAAAAACACTAGATCTAACATTGACCCCAGGCTTTAGAATCTCATATAGGAAATGACCAGTCTCTTAAACAGAGCTGGCTCATTCAGTGCCCCAATTGAAAAGTGCCAAAGAAGACAGGATGGCAACTCCAAGGGTAAAGTCCATCATCACACAGCTGCTCCTCAACGACATGAGCCAGAGTCTGAGTAGGAGCAAAACCACGATGTCGCGGTGTCGCGGCAGAGAGCGAACCTAGAGTGTGGCATCCTGCCAAGCTGGTTGTCAGGGGGCCACACACCATCCAGAAATGGTGACATTACTTTTCTTGTTCTTGAAGCCAGCTTCCCTTTAAGCAAGGCTTTAGAGCCAGGGAGAAAGTAATCTTGTTTTCACAGAGTCACAGTTTTAAAGTTGTAAGTGGTGCCCTTCAGGTCTTTAGATCCAAAGAAGTTGGTTAAATCCCATCTGGATGATCTTTGGTTGTTTTCTTTACTTCTGCACCTTAGTTCTCTAACCCGCACAGATCATTCAGAAAGTTGTAAAAGTTACCTGTGAAAGAACTCCCATGGGGAAGCACTTCATACCTACTGTGTTTGAGGACAGGAAGGAGGTTGGGAGTGCTGGCAAGATCTCCAGCTCCCAGACCCAAAATGTTCTTAGGAAGCTCAAGGGCCCTGAGGAGGCTCGGGGGCAAAATCAACCAACCAACCCAACAAATTTCCTGTATTTTCACATGGTTGTTTGTGCCTGAAGGACAAGAATTGATCTTATTCATTGTATCCCCAGGGTCCAGCACAAAGCTATGTGTGAAGGATCTGTGGAACTGAAGCAATGATTGGTATCTCCATCCCTCTGATCACACCTAGGAGTCCAGGGAAGGGAAGGCGATGAACACCCATTGAACGTTTGTTACGTGCACCTGCGTGTATATTGCATCATTTCACGCTCACAATCCAGATTAAGTATTGCCAGTTCCATTTTGACAGATCAGAAGTATAACTCCAAGAGGTGTGAATAATACTCCTAAGATTAAATAGCTGGTGAGTGGTGAAGTTGGGCTTTCGTTCACAAGTCCCCATTCTTCGGAGGCCGCTAAAACACAGGGGTGGTCGGAGGCCGTGCAAGGATGGTGCTTCAGAGGGAATGTCGCTCTGATGTTTTGTTTTTCAAACATTCAATTCTCCTCAACAAAAACACTTCCCAGATGTTTCCAGGACCTGGCAAGTCTTCAGTCACAAAGTGAGGGATGGTCCCCACACCAGCAGGAGAACAGAACTTTATAAGCTGGATTATACTTTTAAATTTGTCCAAGGGCCATGGCTGGAACTTTTGTCTCAGCAGCATTGAGGGCAGGAAGGCCACATGAAACAGTACTTTTAATCTACCCAAGTTCTAGGTCATGGTGGGTATCATGGGTTGAACTGTGTTTCCCAAAACAGATGATGAAGTTCTAACCCTCATTTGCAAATAGGCTCTTTGCAGATGTAATCAGGTTAAGACAAGGTCATATGAGGCCAGCAGATAGCATGGTGGTTGGGGTGCTAGACTCCCACACGGCCAACTGTGGTTCAAGTCTTGCACCTGGCAGCTTGCCTTCTCACTTCCCCCATCCCTTTCTTGTGAGCACATGTGCCCTATAGCAAATTAAAAATAATGATTATAAATAAAATTAAATAAATAAGCTACCTCAGGGCTTTACACATGAGGAAATGGGTTTAGACCACCTCAGAGCCTAACCAAAGTCACACAGCAAGGCAGTAGCAGAGCTGGAATTTGACCTCAGCTCTTGAACATCCAACCCCAAAGTCTATATTCTTCTGATCTTTCCAATGTACCACACTGTCTCCTCCCTCTGTATGTTGGTAAGTGATTGGGGCCTCTGTTTCTCTAGATTTAAAATAGAATAATGGAAGAGTTTAGTGAGAAGAGTAGCAATCACATCGAGGCTTGATCAAGAGTTTATGGTGCCAGCTGGTGGCGTGGTGATTAAGGCAATGGACTCCCACAAGGTCAACTGCTGTTCAAATCCTGGACCTGCTGTTTGCTTTTGGGACCAGTAGATGGTGTAATGATTATGTCACTGGACTCCCACATAGTTGACCACAGTTTGAGACCTTGGCCCAGTGGCTTAAAACTTACGCCAGGCACATGTGCGTGTGTGCCCAAAATCCTGAGGGGAGAATGAAAGAGAAGGATCTGTGGCATGGCCATCCTCCCTGGGAGGTGATTTCTCACCTTATGTCTCTCTGTCTCTTGATGAGTATAAACACTCTATGACAAAAATCTCTTTAAAAAAGAAAAGGAAAATAAAAGAGTTTATATCAGCCAGAAATTTGTATTATCCTCCAAATATATGTGTAATTTCTGGGGAGTGTGATGAAGGAAACGTTTCACATCTTAGAAAGAGCAGAAGGTTGAGGATCAGTGAAGAACACCGGAATTAAACAGCATCTTGGGAGACGTGTGATGAGAGATGCAGAATGCCTGGTCTGACTGACAGTGGGGTGGGTGCCGGGTAACTGAGGTGTCCTGGTCCTGGAAAGGGTCCATCTGTCTAAGTCAATGGTCCAGACACCAAACTCTGGTATCTGGTGGCTCTACGGAATGGACAACCGAGTCCCAGCAATCAGATGGCGTGCCTGAGTTTTCTTCCAATCCCACTAAAATAAAGCCATTTGTTACACAACCCTTTCCAGATAAGCCAGGCAGGCAGTCTGAGATAATAGCAGCTCCGATCTGAGCACTTATTTCTGGCTATACCTGAGCCTTGTACATGGCAGCGGCCTCTGTGCGCTGTGTACCTGGCTGAACACTTCAATGAACAGATCTTCCTGACCCTTGGGTGAGGTCAGTCCTGGAGAGAAAATTCTTGTTCCTCAAGGATTCTGTATATAATATGTGAGAAACACTAACTAAACCAAACCTAAGGCTGCAGCTAAACCCTCTTCCAGAATTTAGGGGCTAGAGTAGCTCTCTATCGCTGATGTGAGAAGAGCCTCAGAATATATTACTAAATAAAATAAAGATACCATGTAAAGTGTGTCATTTCTGTGGGAAAATGGGAAACTAAAAACAATACTCATATTTGTTTATATATACATAACGACATTCTGGAAGGATATATGGGCAACTGGTAACTGGAAAAGGGGGTAGGTAGGAATGAGGTGAATGGAGGTAGGAATAGGAGGAAGCATTTATTACATGCTTTATTTATTTTTAAAGGTTTTTGTCATAGGGTGCATGTACTCACCAGAGACACACACACAGAGAAAGAGAAATACAGTGAGAGGAAAAGTGGGAAATCACCCCCAGGGGGATGGTCACGCCACAGTCCCTTCCCCTCCATTCTCCTCTTGGGATTTTGGGCATGCACACACATGCATTGGCATGATTTTCAAGCCAGGTCTGGGACTCAAACTGTGGTTGGTTGTATGGGAGTCCAGCACCTTAACCACCATGTCACTTGCTGGCCCTGAGTTTATTATATACTTTATATGTTTTTGTTTTAAAAATTATTATATAGTAAAAGAGACCCTTTTTTGAGAACTTCTTGTCAACGCTTGTGCAGATTCATACAATATCATTATCATCAGGATACTGTTCCGCCTGCCACCTAAGGCTGCCGCCTGGGTTCCTGTGTGGTCTCTGCTTCTCCTCACCCTTAGTCCCTGGCAACCACTGATCTATTCTACATCTTAAGAATTTTGTCTTTTCAAAAATGTTAGACCAGTAGAGTCATATTCTATGTAGCCTTCTGAGGTTGTTTTCTTCCCATTTGATATAATATCTTTGGGATTCACTCACATTGTTACATGTATCAAAAGTCCATTCATTTTTATTTCTGAGTACCCTTCCATTGTATGGATGTAACATGGCCGTTTTCCACCATTCATCTATTGAAGGACGTCTGGTTTGTCCCAACTTGGGGCAATTCAGTCCCATTTGCCAAGAAATGTATGAGAATTTTTGTTGCTTCATGTCCTTGCTAGTACTTAGTGCTGTCAGTGTGTGTTTATATTTCTTTCCTCCTCCCCCTCTTCAATTTGCCAGTTGACACATGCTCTAAAGAGAAACACAGAGAGGGAAAGTGAGGAAATACTCCCCTCATTTGGGCTATTCACTTTGCAATTCCATCTCCTTCACTTCTCCTTTTGGGATTTTGGGCACACACACATGCCCACCTGGCATGTTCCTCAAGCCACCGCTCCAGGACTTGAACCATACAGTCAGCCATGTGGGATCCAACCACCCTAAACACCATGCCAAGGCCTGGCCCTAGTATATGTTCATTTCTAAAGATATTCTAATAGGTACGTGGTGGTACTTTGTGGTGGTTTAAATTTGCTTTTCCCTAATGGCTTATGATGCTAAGTATATTTCCATGTGTTAATTTGACATCTTAATATCCACTTGGGTGAAATGTCTGTTCAGGTCTCTCCCTCTTTTTTCTTTCTTTTTTTTAGATTTTTGCCATTAGATGTGTGTGCTTTCCAGAGGGACAGATAGAGGAAAAAAAGCATAGAGAGACGAAAAGTGAGACATCATTCCCCCATAGCGATGACCATGCCACAATCCCTTCTCCTCCTGGGATTTTGGGCACACACACACATGCTTAGCATATTTTTCAAGCTACTGGGTCCAGGACTCGAACTGCAGAGTTGGCCATGTGGGATCCAATTCTTTAACCACTTGCCATCTGCAGGCACTTGTTCATGTCTTTTGCCCATTTTAAAACTTGGCTTTTTTTCTTTTTCTTTTTTTTTTTAAATTTTGAGACTTCCTTATACATTCTGGATACAAGTCTTTTCTCAGATATGCAATTTGCAAATATTCTCTCTCAGTTTGTAGTTTGTCTTTTTTTCCTTCCTCAGTACCAAGTTTAAAATTTTTAAAAAGTCCAAGTCATCTTAAAAAAAAAAAAATGGTATTTTTAATGCCACATCTAAGGACACATTGCCAAATTCAAGGTCACACAGACTTTCTCCTATTTTTTTTCTTCTGAAAGTTTATAGTTTTATGTATTACATTTGGATTTATGGCCCATTTTGAGTGAATTTTATTTAAGTTCTGAGGTTTATATGGAGATGCAATTTTTGCCTACAATGACCCAATTTTTACAACACCGTTTTTTGAAAAGACTATCCTTTTATCTTTGAATTCGTTTGTACCTTTGTTAAAAAGTCATTTGGCATTATTTGTGTGAGTCTATTTTTGGATATTCTATTTTGCAGTGATGATCTATATATCTATACTTTTGCCAAAACCACTCTGTCTTCATTACTGATTACTGTTTAGTAAGTCTCAAAATCAGATAGTACAATGCTTCCAACTCTATTCTTCCTTTCAAAATTGCTTCGCTATTCGTGATTCTCCCTCTATAAATTTTAGAATCATCTTGTAAGTAGCTATGAGAATTTTGCTAAGATTTTTATAGAAATTAAAATCTATAAATCTATTTGGGAAGAATAGTTATTTTTACTATATTGTGTCTTCCAGGACCCGAGCATGGTACCACCCATACCGCTCCTTTTATTAGTGCTGTCAGTGTGTGTTTATATTTCTTTCCTCCTCCCCCTCTTCAATTTGCCAGTTGACACATGCTCTAAAGAGAAACACAGAGAGGGAAAGTGAGGAAATACTCCCCTCATTTGGGCTATTCACTTTGCAATTCCATCTCCTTCACTTCTCCTTTTGGGATTTTGGGCACACACACATGCCCACCTGGCATGTTCCTCAAGCCACCGCTCCAGGACTTGAACCATACAGTCAGCCATGTGGGATCCAACCACCCTAAACACCATGCCAAGGCCTGGCCCTAGTATATGTTCATTTCTAAAGATATTCTAATAGGTACGTGGTGGTACTTTGTGGTGGTTTAAATTTGCTTTTCCCTAATGGCTTATGATGCTAAGTATATTTCCATGTGTTAATTTGACATCTTAATATCCACTTGGGTGAAATGTCTGTTCAGGTCTCTCCCTCTTTTTTCTTTCTTTTTTTTAGATTTTTGCCATTAGATGTGTGTGCTTTCCAGAGGGACAGATAGAGGAAAAAAAGCATAGAGAGACGAAAAGTGAGACATCATTCCCCCATAGCGATGACCATGCCACAATCCCTTCTCCTCCTGGGATTTTGGGCACACACACACATGCTTAGCATATTTTTCAAGCTACTGGGTCCAGGACTCGAACTGCAGAGTTGGCCATGTGGGATCCAATTCTTTAACCACTTGCCATCTGCAGGCACTTGTTCATGTCTTTTGCCCATTTTAAAACTTGGCTTTTTTTCTTTTTCTTTTTTTTTTTAAATTTTGAGACTTCCTTATACATTCTGGATACAAGTCTTTTCTCAGATATGCAATTTGCAAATATTCTCTCTCAGTTTGTAGTTTGTCTTTTTTTCCTTCCTCAGTACCAAGTTTAAAATTTTTAAAAAGTCCAAGTCATCTTAAAAAAAAAAAAGTGGTATTTTTAATCTCACATCTAAGGACACATTGCCAAATTCAAGGTCACACAGACTTTCTCCTATTTTTTTTCTTCTGAAAGTTTATAGTTTTATGTATTACATTTGGATTTATGGCCCATTTTGAGTGAATTTTATTTAAGTTCTGAGGTTTATATGGAGATGCAATTTTTGCCTACAATGACCCAATTTTTACAACACCGTTTTTTGAAAAGACTATCCTTTTATCTTTGAATTCGTTTGTACCTTTGTTAAAAAGTCATTTGGCATTATTTGTGTGAGTCTATTTTTGGATATTCTATTTTGCAGTGATGATCTATATATCTATACTTTTGCCAAAACCACTCTGTCTTCATTACTGATTACTGTTTAGTAAGTCTCAAAATCAGATAGTACAATGCTTCCAACTCTATTCTTCCTTTCAAAATTGCTTCGCTATTCGTGATTCTCCCTCTATAAATTTTAGAATCATCTTGTAAGTAGCTATGAGAATTTTGCTAAGATTTTTATAGAAATTAAAATCTATAAATCTATTTGGGAAGAATAGTTATTTTTACTATATTGTGTCTTCCAGGACCCGAGCATGGTACCACCCATACCGCTCCTTTTATTTAGGTCTCCTTGATCGTTCATGAGCATCTTGTAGTTTTCAGCATACAGATACTGTATGTGTTTTGTTAGATTAATACCTAAATATTTCATTTATTGACACTATTTTAAAAATGTTTTTGTTTTCCAATTGTACATTTCTAGTGTATTAATATATGATTGATTTTTTTCACATGTTTGTTTTTTAAATTTAAATTTATTTATTTACATCCATTCACTATACATCATTGCAGCATACAAAATGAGATTTCCCATTCAGAATACACAGTATATTGGCTCAATTGAGCACATCAACATATGTGGTATTGTCAACAAATAATTTTCCATTTCTTGTTTTCTGTATATTTTTTTTTCCATCCTTGATTCCCTATTACTCACCCTCTGCTGTGTCTCACCCTCTGCTGTGTCCCACCCTCTTCCCACACTGTCTCTGGTATCCATGGTTGTTTTCTATGCCTTTTCCCCCCATTTTATTGATTTGCTAATGAACTTAATTAATCTAAATATTTCCAATAGCAAGCACAGCTGATATATACATATCCATGAACACAAGTCTGACTTTAGTCATAAACCTCAGTGAGTAGAATGAACATACCAAAAAGTAACACCTAGCTGGGGCTATATAGCTTACTGCAGTCATTAAATATGCATTTTTTTTAATTTCAAGAAAAACAGTTTTCGTGGTTTTTTTCCTATAGTTGGTTTTTTAATGTTGATTCCTTGTTAAACTTACATATTTGTTCTTTAGTATGTGTGAACTTTTGAGAATAGATATAACAAGTAATTATGTGATCTCTGTAGAAGGAGAGTTTTATGTATCCCTTTCCCACCTGTATGCCTTTTATGTCTTTTTCTTGCCTTGGCTAACCCTTTCAGTATATGTTGAAAAGGAAAGGTGAGAATAAACATTGTTGCCTTGTTTCCAGTCTTAAAGGAAAAGAGTTCAATTTTGTACCATTTAATTTTAGCTAGAGGTTTCTTTCTTAAAAATCACTTATTTAATTTTGTTAATTATTATTATTTTAATTTGTTATAGGGCACATGTGCTCACCAGAGAGAGACACAGAGAGAAAGAGAGAGAGAGAGAACGTGAGAAAGCAAGCTGCCAAGTCTGAGACTTGAACCGCAGTCAGCCATTGGGTGTCCAGCACCCTAACTACTACACTACCTGCTGGCCCTGCTAAAGGTTTCTTACAGATGCTCTTTGTCAGATTGTTGTTTCTCTTTCACCTAACTTAGTGGATTTCTTCACATAATTTTTAGCACTATATGCTTTCTCCTCTCTTCTGGAACCGCTATGACGTGATAATGTCTCATTGATCCTAGAGACTGTTCATGTTTTATATCTTTTTTCTTATTGTTCAGATTTAATCATTTCTATTGCTCGATCTTCTTTAGTTCTTTGCCAAAACCTTTTTTTCCCCCATGGGATGTGTGAGCTTACCAGAGAGAGGGAAAGTGATAAATCACCCCCCCATTCCCACCCCCACCCCAGGTAGTATGAGCATGCCACAATCCCTTCTCCATTCTCCTCTCAGGATTTTGAACATGCACACACATGTGTTTGGCATTATTTTCAAGCCTCTGAGTCCAGGACCTGAACCACATGGGAAGCCAGTGCCTTAACCACCATGCCATCTGCTGGCCCCTGCTGAAACTTTTTTATTTTAACATTTGCTGCAAGTGTGATTGCTTATTAGAGCGTTTTCATCATAACCATTTTAAAGACTTTGTCAAATAACTCCAATGTCTTTATAATCTTGACATTGGCGTCTGATGGTTATCTTTTCCCATACTAATTGAGATTTTCTTAGTTATTCATATGCTGACACTGAATAATTTTAGATTACATTTTGGACATATTGAATACTATGTTATGAGGCTCTGGTCTTGTTTAAATTCTATGAAAATGTTGATGTTTTTATTTTAGCACACAATTAATCTGGTTAGTTTCTGGCTGCAATTTGCAACCCGCCTTCCATAAGCTATGGTTCCAATAATCATTTCAGTTCTCAAAAGCTTTTGTCTTGCTCTATGGCTCTGCCCCAGATATGCACCACCCACTGGTCTCTCTGGGACCTACGCAGTGATTTATCAGTTCAATTCTCAAAGTCTTCGGTATGCTAACAAGGATCAGATCCAAGAATGTGCAGCTTGAGGGTGAACTCTAGAGTTCATAAACACCTTTGTAGGTTTGCTTTCCCAAGCCCATTGGCCTCCCCTAGCTTCCTTATACATTCTAGTTCCCTGGGGCTCTCTTATTTGGTTCCTTGGCTAGAAGTGGGAGGCTCTGGTTCCTCTGTTCTATTGAGCATTGTCATATGATTCCTGATATGGGCCCATACTGCAGCCCAAGTGGAGGGAGGACAGAAGAGGGACAAAAAACAACAAGGATTTGCCACGTTGTCTTGAAATTGCAGCTCTCCTAGAGAGGAAGACTCTATTCCCGTACAGTTTTAACCCTTGTGGGTTCCCCTAGCTGCCACTGCTATTGCGATCACCAGGTTGCCTGGAGGCTGGGGCACAAGAGAAGGGAGATAAGGGAAAGTAAAATAGGGCATTTCCTTACTCTTGGAACTATTAGAAGTTCCTTAGCTCAGTCCTTGAGCCAAAGCTAGAAGGCTTCTGCTGGAGTTGTCACTACTAAAAGTGCTTACTTGTAAATTTCTGGATCCTTTGAGTTTAGATTGAGGGTAAAGGAAAAAAACATATATGGCTAACTCACCACCAGTGAAATTCAGTGGCACTTTGAATTCTGATGTTCTCTGCAATCTGCCAGCTGCTATTGACTTTTCCTATCTTCCAATAGACATCTTTGTATTCTGACCAGGTTTTATAGTGTGCCGAGTTGGGGTGAAAACTGCTTATCCATCTCACATGGAACTGAACCCCAATGTATTTATGTGTATATATCATACAACAGCTTACCTACTCAAAATTTAAATTTAACAAGTCAACTCAAAGCTGAAACACATCCACAAGAGAGCTCAGTATTTATTCAGATACTATTTTATATCCATAAAAGTGGAGCATTGCAAAGATGAGAGAATTTGAGGTTCCACTAAGCCTAAAGGGAAAAGAAGGTTTATAGCTTAACTCTCTACCAAGTGAAACAAAAAAATGAAGTGTGATGGAAAGTGCACATCTATAACTTAAAAGTAACTTGCATGTAACATTCAATCAAATAATTAACTTGGGCGAGAATTAGATTTTTGTGAGTAATGCATGTAATTATTGTCCAAGGATCTGGATTAAATGTCTAATAATATCAAGTTTTATCACATATGATACAGTGATCCTCAAACTGTTTTACTTTTGGATTCCTTAGTTTTGAAAACCAAACAGGCAAACGTTTGCCATTGATGTATTTTCTTCTTCTGTCATTCTCCCCACACTGGCCTCAAACATGTCAGGCACACTCTTTCCTTTCTCAGGGTCTTTGTGCCTGGGAGAGTCTTCTCCCGGATATTTGCTAACTTCCTCATATCAAATGTCAATTTCTCAGCGAGGCCTAGCTTGGCCAGGTTGATTAAAATTGTAATCAATCTCCCTTTTCCTTATGGATCTTTCCCCAGCATCTATCATCATCAAATATGGTGAAATGATAGTCACCAAAAACGATGTTTAAAATGCATCAAGGCCCAGCTGCTATGCTGCAGTAGTTAGCACCTGGACTCTGCAGTGCTGGAAGCCCCATGGCTACTGTGGTTCCGATTCCAGACTGGCCCAAGAAGCAGGCCAGGTACATGTGCATGAACACCTAGGATCCTGAGGAGCTGGAGGGTTGGAGAAAGGGGATGGGGACTCGACAAGACTTTACTGAGAGTGCTTTCTCTCTTCCTCTCTCTCCCTCTCGCACCCATGCATATGCATGATTCCTACCATAAAAAAGAAAAAGGAAAAATAAAATGAACATGCTATTTGTTAGGTATCAGAAGTTTATATTAATTCATTTCTCCCTTGATTTTGTATTTCCATTTCACTTCTCCAGCAGAAACTAAATGTAATGTAATTTACTTTATACTTGGAAGTTTTTATATTAACTTGGTAATATTTCTTTGCAACAAAATAGAAATTTCATATGGTATTTCTAGATACCATAAGATGCCAAATACCAAAGTATTTTTGAATTGAATGATTAAATTGTTGACACGATTTTAACAGTGACTATCCAATTTTTAAAAATGTAAGTATATTATAAATTGCTGTAATAATTATGCTGAAGAAACAAATTATTAGAAAAGGTTAAAAAAAGTTAAAGTAGTTTTAAAAGAAAAAAACAAACCTCATGCGTAACTTAATGTTTGCTAGTAAACAAACAGACACTATCAGTTCTGAAAGAGGGTATTTCTTCTGCAGCCAGGGCTGACCACAGGCCTGCAGCACTTAGCTCTCTGAAGTAACTTCACAACTTTCTTACGTGGCAAAGCCCTCTTCATCTGTCACCCTTTCCTTACTAACTTTCTCCTTTATGTTCCAAGATCAATGTCATTAGGTGGTTAAGGGCTTGGATCCCAGAGTCAGACAGATATGGGTTCACATTTTTTCATTTTTCATTGTGCCAGTGACCAGCTGTGTGACTTGGGGAAGTTACTTACATTTCTCAGGCTTTGGTTTCCTCATAACTAGGATGGATATAAGAATAGTGTTTGTGAGAACATATGGAGGGATGTGTATAAAGCATGTAACCTACTGCCTAAGACATGATGTGAGCATTTGCCAATAAATAGTAGCTGTCTTTGTCAAGACCCTCCTCCTTCTCTTCCTGTGCCTCTCCCTTCTTACCATCATTAGGACTGTTATTAATTTCAGGCCTCACTTCCTTTATTGGTCTATTTAGTACTGGGAGAACCCAGGATAGAGAAGCCACTGATTGAACATCATCTGCAAATATCTGTCCAGTCTATGAATAACAATTCTTCATGACAACCCCTTCTGCAAGATGAGGTATCAGATGGGCTTTGGCCCACTGACCCCCATTGGACTTTTGCAATATTTTCAAAGTCCAGAGATGAGTATGAAAACCCCACCGAGAATCCATGGTGTTCCTGGATAAGGTGGAGTAGATGTACGAGGAGGCTGGGGCATATCGAGGGCCCCAGAAGGCTCCAAGCCCTGGCTGCTGCAGTCATTGATGGGCCCATGTCTATGGGCTCACTGGGTGTTGGTCTCAGCCAGTCCGTTTCTCATCTTGTGTAGGTAGGGACATGGGGGAACACATGGCTTGGGTAAGCCAAGGTGCTCAAGGGTTAACACTTGAGAGGTCTCCAGAATCATTAGCAGCACTGGCTTCTCAGCTGCTAAAAAGCTCCACCAGGGAAACATAACCTTTATGAAACTCAAAAGTCAATCTGGTATTCCCCAACAATGGATTACCTATTTGTGTAAAGTCCCTAAATGCAGCCAGGAAGGTACATAAGTAATATTTGACCTTTATGGAATAATTAGGTTAAAACAATTCTTAGTAGGTTTCTTCTCAGGCCCCTGCAGTATTAGATCATGCATGCATTCTACTCATAACTTTGTCCTTTGTTATTATTACTTCAAGTCAGCCAAAGGCTGCAGAAACTTGCACCAGGCCTCATGAATCCCTCCCACACTGCGCTGGCCACCTCAGCTGGCAATGACCTGCAGTGCAGCTGGGAGTTTGCCTCCGGTTCCATTTCTTCTTCAAGTGCTTCGGCACTGGAGGACAGGAAGTGACAGCTCCAAAAGTCACAGGTGCAGGGTCACCCACACCACACTCCTCTACTCCCCACAGTAATCAGACCCTCACATTCTTTTATTCATAAAACGAGATTAGTAAAAAAGATAACATGTGTTCATAGTAGAAAATCAGAAATACACAGAAAAGTGGAAAACAACTACCACATGACCCAGCAATCCCACTTCTGGATACTTAGCCAGATCATTGAAATCAAGATCTTAAAGAGATATTAGAATTCTCATGTTCATTACAGCACTATGCACAAGGACCAAGATATGAAAATAACCTAAATGTCCATCACCAGATAAATGGATAAAGAAAATGTGGTACATTTGGGGCAGCCAGTGGTGTGGTGGTTAAGTCATTGGATCCCATATGGCTTAACTGTGCAGTTCAAGTCCTGGACCTGGGAGCTTGAAAAACAATGCCAGGCATGCATGCATATGTTCCCAAAGTCCCAAGAGGAGAATAGAGCAGACAGGATTGCAGCATGGTCATCCTTCCTCAGGAGTGCTTTTTCATCAACCCTTAATCTCTCTGTGACAAGTACACACTCCCTATAGCAAATTAAAAAAAAAAAAAAAAGAAAAGAAAATGTAGTACATTCATACAATGTAATACTGTCCGGTCTTTAAAAAGAAGGAAATTCTGGGGCCACCAGGTGATGTGGGGTTAAGGTGGCTAGATTCCCACATGGCTGATCATGACTAGAGTCCTGGACCTGGCAGCTTGAAAATCATGCCGGGTGCATGTGCATGTGCATGCGTGCCCAAAATCCCAGGAAGAGAATGGAGAAGGGATTGTGGTGTGGCCATCCCCCTAGGGGTAATTTCTCATTTTCCCTCTCTCGGTCTTTCTCCAGTGAGTATACACGCCCTATGGCAAAAACCTTTAAAAAAAAAAAAAGGAAATTCTACAATATGTGACAACAGGGATGAATCTTGAGGATATTAGGCTAAGTGAAATAAGCCAGGCATAGGAAGACAAATACTACATTGATTTCACTTCTATGAAGTATCTAAAATAGTCAAATACATAAATCAAAGAATGGAATAGTGGTTAGCAGGGGAAGAGGGTTGAGAAGTTACTAACCAACAGGTGTAAAGTTAAGAAACATGGGTAAACTCTTGGAGAGTGTTGTACAAATTGTGGCCATAGACAAAAATAAGGCACACTTAAAAATTTGTTAAGGGGGGGCCAGCAGATGGTGTGGTGGTTGAGGCACTGAACTCCCACTCTGTTGACCACGGTTCGTCCCAGACCTGGCGGCTTGCTTTCTCACTTTCTCCCCTGCTCTCTCTCTGTATGTCTTTCTCTGGTCAGATTAAAATAAATAAATAAATAAATAAATAAAATAAATTGTTAAGAGAGTAGATTCATGTTAAATGTTCTTACCACAATAAAATAAAAATTTTAAATAAAAGCCAAAAAAGTAGAAAATGCAACTCACAATCTAATCACCAGAGATACATACCATTGACACTCTGATGTCGTCTACCTATCCTTGTATATACTGCAGAAACAATCCCCTATTATAGGACACTCAAGTTATGCTCAATGACTTGTTAAGCAATTCTTTGCTCATTTTATCCTAACAAACATTTTTTTCTTCACACATACACAATTATTTCTTTAGGATAGATGTTACTCCAAGGAATGCCATTACTGAGTCAAAGAGTTTGCACATATTTAAAGCGTTTTATTCAGGTTGACCTCTAAGGGGGAAAAAAATCTACTTACTTTAATTTCAGCAATATGTGAGATGACCTGTTTCCTCAGATTATCACTAGTTCTAGAAACTGTGATTTTTTTTTCTTTTTTTCGTGGAGAGGTTTTTGCCATTGGGCGCGTGCACTCGCCAGACAGACAGAGAGACACAGAGAGACAGAAAGTGAGAAATCACCCCCCAGAGGGGATGGCCATGCCGCAATCCCTTCTCCTCCATTCTCCTCTCGGGATCTTAGGCACGCATGCACACGCGCCCGGCGTGGGTTTTAAGCCACCGGGTCCAGGACATGAACTGCGGTCGACTATGTGGGAGTCCAGCAACATAGCCATTACGCTAACTGCTGGTCCCGAAACTGTAATTTTTTAAGTCATAGTCTGATACATAAAAATTTTACATTCCTTTATTTTTTTAAGACTTTTGACATAGGGAGTGTGGACTTGCGAGAGAGAGAGAGAAGGAAAGTGAGAAATCACCACCCAGGGGAAGGACCATGCCTCAATCTCTTCTCCTCCATTCTCCTCCTGGGATTCTGGGCATGCATGCACATGTACCCAGCATGATTTTCAAGCTGCTGAGTCCAGGACTCTAAATGTGGTTGGCCATGTGGGAGTCCAGCACCTTAACCACCATGCCACCTGCTGGCCCCTCCTTTGATAATTGGTAAAGTCAAGTAGGCTTTCATGAGATTCTTGGTCCCCAGTATTTCCTCATTTGTGAATTACCTGTTTATATCTGTTCACTTTCTCACGTGGTATTCTTTATTATTTTCTCACAGATTTGTAAGGGTATGTCTAACTAGGAAATCAATCTTATATCTATCATAAGTTGTGAATACTTCCCTATGATTGTTGTATGCATTTAATTTTACCATCTTTGATTACCCCCATTTCTACTCCAGGACCCTGAGATGTACATTTCCAGCCTCTGATCAGACTCTTATCCCTTCTTTCAATCCTGTGGATCTGAATGTGGGACACATTGAATCCCATTTTGCCCCTTACCATCTGGGTGACTTAGGTTAAATGACCAAAATTCTTTGAGTTTCCGTGTTCTCATCTGCAAAGCTGGGACAATAATACCTCAAAAGTTGTGGTGAGGGTTAAATGGGGACAGTAGACAAAATGTCCAGCAAAGACCAACCCCCTCCTTCTGGGAACAGCTGTGTCTACGGGGGGGAAGGTAGACTCTCACATACTCCCAGGGAAGCATAATTTCAAATGGCAAGCTGAGACAGAGTAGGAGGCCTGGGTGGACAGGCTCCCACAGCGACCTGTGTGGCTCTAAGCAGCCAGCTTGGCCCTTCTGTGCCTTCTGGTCTGTCAGGAGCAGATATGCTTCTTTCTGCCTCCAAAGCAGCACTGGAAAACAAGCCTGGCGCTCCCTATAGGGCCCATGTCTGGCGTGCCTTTGCAGGAAGGCCTTCCACATAGACACACGTGATTTCCACTTTGGTGATGAGCAGTGTCCTGTTACCATTACCGCAGTGTACTTGTCATTCTGTTTGAAAGGCACACTTCTTCCCTGGCCCAGGCTCCTGGTAGACAGAGAGGTCAGACCTGGCATTCCATGCCTGAGGTGGCAGTGAGAGAACAGGCCTCCTCTTCTCTCAGGCTGCCTGGTCCAGCCTGAAACAGTCTTTCTGGGAGTGGTCCTGTGTTGAGGGGAAGGGTCTTGGGTGGGGGAGCTGAGAGGAGGGAGATTGCTCCCAGGTGCTGGACGGGGCTCCTATGGGGTTCTGCCCAGGGCTCCCCTCTTCCCCACTTACATTCAGACCAGTTCCCCCCCACCCCCCACCAATCTGAATGCACTCCCACTCCCCTAGCCTGGAAAGCGGCCCTCCAGCTAATCACATTCGGGCCTCTGCTGTCCACTCCAGCTGCCACGTGACAAGGGGAAATGGCAAGAAACCTGACTCTTGAATCTGGGCCCAACTGATAGGGCCCCGGTTCCTGGAATCACAGCAGAGAAGCAGCCGGCAGGGGCGGCGACCAGCTTCCCAGGGCTTGGGCTCCTTCCTACATGGCGGGGTTTCAAAGCCCAGGCAGGCCCCAGCTGGGCTGCCTGCCTCCCACACAAGAGGGAAGAAATCCAGACCCCAAGGTCGTCTCCTTCACCAGCGAGGCCTGGTAACCTGGCCTGAGGCTTCTGCCTGCTTCTAGCTCTGCCACTTCAGGGCACATGTCCCCTTGGGTCACAATTGCCATGCCTACATTATCTTTAGACTCTAACCTTCTAAATTTCCACATCCTTATTTGCTCTTCATCGTGGGAAGTAGGCAGCGATGACCATTACACTCAACAGAAGGGAAGGCTGAGACTTCCAGAGGTAAAATAACTCGCCCAAAGTCACCCGAAAGTGGCCAGGTCAAGATCCGAGCTTGTGTCTTACCAAAGCCGCTGCACTGAATCCTCAAGGCAGGGGTTTCGGACAAGGCCCATGGGAGTCAGATCGGAGGTATAAATAAGAGGCCTGGAGCAGGCAGGGTCTGCTGTGACATGGCAGTGTGTGTCCTGAGGGAGTAGGCATTCCGCTCTTCTCGCTGATTTTGCCATTTGGGAATAAAGGACCACTGTGGTCAGTGGATTTTTCCATAAAAGCTTGAAATCTACACTTTTAGGTACAACATCCTGATTTTTAACCTTTGGCAATTCAAATTACAAATGAGAAACAAAACAAAACAAAACAAAAGACACTAATTGCCAGCTAACCAAAAGAAACTATTGGGCTGATTGCAGCCCATGAGCTAGCAGATTGAAAATTCTGTCCCGTGGAATTGTGCCATGCTGTGCCCTGCACATAGAAGGTATGCAGTGAATGTTTGTTATGTTAAGTGGAAAGTACACTCACCCTACTTCTGAGAGATGCTGCATCTACAGGGGAAAAGATAGACTCTCAGATATTCCCAGGGATGCATGATTTCAAATGACTCAGCCCAGGCGTTGCCTGCTAGGCAGCAGGTGTGTTATAGACCAGGCTAGTATATTTATAGACAGCTCTAAGACGAACTGTCTCTCTATAGCCACGTGACACCACACCCTGGGAAAAGGCCATGTCCACGCATTGCGTGGCTCTGCAAAGACTTGAGCTGTCTTCTTTGTCTCCCTACCTCTTACCATGGAAGCGTCACAGGGCTCAGCTCTGGAACCTCAGCAACTCTGTCTCATCTTCCAGAAAGAAGGAAACTCAGCCCCTCTTATGAATTTAACCATCACCTCTCCACCTCACCCAAGACCAAAGCCACGTTCATGATCTTTCTCCCAGAGTCAGCATGCCCACTCTCCAGGCGGGCCTCAGTTCAGCCACATGTATTATCATCCTCCTGCTTGGCCAGCTCCAAATCAGCCTCATTCTTGAATTCTTTCTCAATTGTCCCAGTCTCTCCACCAATATCTCATTCTACCTGTCATCGTGTCGTACCTAGGCCATTAGTAGATGCTCTTCACTGGTGTAACTGGGGTAATTTTTTGAAATATTAACCAAGGTTCCTTCTATTCGTCACCCCCCTGCCCTCTATGGCCCTCCCTCATTCAAACTAGAGTGTGAGGCATCTATCTATTATTTATTTAAATAATTACCTATTTTATTATTATTATTTAGCTTGCTATAGGGCACGTGTGTTCATGAGAGAGAAAAAGAGAGG
>NW_006160167.1:2686654-2704754 GCF_000334495.1 Tupaia belangeri chinensis | reverse complement strand
GAAAGAGGAAAGTGAGAAAGCAAGGTTCGGGACTTGAACAGTGATTAGCCATGTGGAAGTCCAGCACTTTAACCATCCTGCCACCTCTGGCCCTAAGGTAGCCATCTATTATTTCAAGGGAGAGTTACCAGGGCTTAACAAAACAGTTGAGGTCTTGGTTTTTGAATTTCAAAAGCCAGAGGTCAGACCTGAGAACCAGGAACTCAGAAAGTCTCCCTTCATCTCCTTCCCCAGGAGAGAAAGTCTCACTATGCTGGCCACTGGGCATTGAGAAGGTGAGGGTAGTTCTGTGGGTCCCTGTGAAGAAACCCTATGCCTTCCTCCTATTTCCAGATGAGCTCTAAATAGATTTGGGGGGTATTTTAGAACAAAGAAAACATAACGTATCATTTTCCAGGAAGGAGCCTAGCACAGCTCAGGAACTGAAGAGTAGGGGGAAAAAAAGAAAACAAGAAAGAAATGGCTACAGGAGATTTCTGAATCTAAGACTTCACAAGCATTCCGAGTCTCTCATGATCTCTAAGTGACGTAGGAGAATAGCCAGATTTCCCTGGGTTCCCGAAAGAGGCATGAAAGAGCTACAGGCTGACAGAAAAAGGCCTCCTGGGTGGCAATGGAGGCCACACGTAGCTGCAACCTCTCTGCCTCAATCTGCAGCAAAAAGGAACAACTCAGTTGGTGCCCAGGTGGGCGAATACTAACCAAGAACCTGACTTCCTTTTCCAGTGGCCACCCTGCTCCACCATTATAGCACTGCCCCAAGGCCCAGGAATTCTGACAGGACCTCGGAGAAGAATGGGGCAAAATGGAAATTGACAAAGATTAGATGTTTGCCCCCCAGAGAAGATGAAATGTAAAATAGAAACTGTAGAAAAATAATGTTGCATTTCTTATGACCTGAGCTTGTGTCTTGAAATTCATAAGGGCTCCTTGCCTCTCTTCTCTCTGTGTTCCAGACTATTCTGTATTCTGCAGCTAGATCAATCTTCCTAAAATGCCACTTCACACTTTCATGGATCCAAAGAGTAATTATTGAATGGCTATAATGAGCCAGGAGCTATGTTAGGGGATTAACATCTTAAAATGAACATAATAAGAAAGACGTAAAATAACATTACACTGAGATGTCGTTTTCAAGCAAAAAAATCCCGAAGTTTGACAGCATACTTTGTTAGGGAAGCAGTGGGGAAGAATGCATTCAATACACTGGAATTAGAAATGCAAATTGGTACAACTGCTAGAAAAGGGAATGTAAAAAGTCTAACAAAATTACATATGTATTGGGTCAGGTGGTGGCAGAGAAGTAAAGCAGTGGGACCAACATGAGAAAGTCCTGGGTTTGTGTCCTGAGACCTCTCTGAGCACACTGGGCACGTGCATGTGCCTATGATCTGGGCCATCTGAGACAGAGATGTCAGATGGACCATGTCATGAAGACCCTGTTGGGGTGCCCACCTTTGTATTTCTCTCTTATGGAAAAAGACTGTAAAAAATTACATATGCATTTACCTTTGAACAGTTATCTCACTTGTAAGAATCTATTCCCTTATAAGCATCAAAGAAACATTGACAAATGATGGGATCTGAGCACAAGCAATCAGAAGCAATCCAAATGCCTATCAATAAGGAACAGATTGAGTAAATTATGGGGCTTACTATTATTAAGACACAAAATAGATTACCATGCAGCTGTAAAAAAGAAATGAGAAATATTTCTACATACTACTCTGGAGTGGGCTATAAGAACATATTTTTAAATTGGGGGTGGTGCAGAGTACTATGTATAGTATGTGGTAGGATTTTATCTGTCTATCCCTGCCCCCCCCCCATGAACTCCTATTGAACATGGGAGTTAAAATCTAGTTTCCCAACTCAACTTCCCATGCCCAACACCTCTCTCCTCAGTTTTGTGCTGAATACATCTACTAGACCCATCTTTCCAAGAATCATCCCCACCTATCTTACTGAGTGTTTGTTGTGTGCTGGGCAGTGTGCTCAGTACACATGCATTATTCATTTATTCCTCACAGTAAAGGCAATTTTCATTTTGCCAATCAGAGCATGGAGGCTTGGAAATTGACTGACTTGCCCATGTCACACAGCCAGTAAAAGACAATTACTTACAAAAGAAAAAATGAACCAGAAAAGATAGATACAAGCAAGATTTCTCTAAATATACCTTGTTTTATGAATTTTTTTCTTAAAATAATGAAAAAGCTTTAAGTAATTATACATCAAAATTAACCCAATAAATATGCAATTCTTAAAAAACAGAAAGTAGGGACCAGCAGTTAGTGTAATGGCTATGTCGCTGAACTCCCATGTAGTTGATTGCAGTTCAAGTCCCGGACCCGGTGGCTTAAACTCATGCCGGGTGCGTGTGCGTGCATGCCCAAGATCCCGAGAGGAGAATGGAGAAGAGATTGTGGCGTGGCCATCCCCCCGTGGGGCGATTTCTTACTTCTGTCTCTCTGTCTCTCTCTGTCTTTCTGGCAAGCGCATGCACTCTATAGCAAAAACCTCTCCAAAAAACCCCCCAAAAAACAGAAAGTAAATAAAGCAATTAAGCCTAAGTCTGTTATCAGACTGGTGTACTACATAGGAAATTATTTCAAATGAGTTTAAAACACAGTTATTTTATTTATAAACTATGAGATATACCATGAGGAGTCAGAAAACTTGCATAGTGGGGTCAGTAGGTGGCATGGTGGTTAAGGAATTGGACTCCCACATGGCTGACCGTGGTTCAAGTCCTGAACCTGGCAGCTTAAAAAGATCATGTGGCACAAATGTATGTGTATACCCAAAATCCTGAGAGGAGAATGGAGGAGAAGGTATTGTGGGTGGCCATGCTTCCTGGGGGCATTATTTCTCTCTCTCTCTCTGTCTCTCTCTGGCTATTGCACATGCCTTATGGCAAAAATCTAAAAAACAAATGACAACAAAAAAACAAAACCTGCATTGAAATGTTATCTTTTAATAATTATATTGTAATAATAATGTTTTACTGTTACTCTTAAACAATATATATGTGTATGTGTGTGTATGTGTGTGTGTGTGTGTGTGTGTGTGCGTGTGTATAGTAGGATGAAACAAAAAGTAATTTCTTTTAAAATCCAAGATTTTTGTCAGAGGAAAAAGATGCAAATATAAAGTCTCAAAAGTTAAGCTAAAACTATGTGGCTTTTAATTTGAATTTGAAATTACAGCATGAGCCCATGATGTATTTTCTCTTTAAGGAAAGAGTATTTATTTCCCTTCCCTGTTCACTGAAAAGACCTGGAAATGGTGACTTTACCTGGTAACAGTGAGCAGTCCTAGTGTTCAGATTGTTGTCTCTAAATACCATTTGCCCCTAAGAGGAATCAGTGCTGTTTGTGAAATGGATTTGAACCTGGATCTCCCACATGGCTCCAGTATTAAGCCACAGCACTTTATGGCCTGTGCCACAAAGCTGGGCGGGAACCTACAGATTTTAAGAGACTTGTTGGACTTAGCCACTCAATTCTATTTGTAAACTTGGTTTAGATCTTGATTTCAATATACAAAATTTTTAGAAAATTTAAAAATTTGCTAATTTACTGTTTGCCAATATTCAGAAATTGTTGCTGAATATTAGCTGATGTCTTTTGCCATTATGATAAAAATTCACCTTCTGACATGGCTTTCAGTGCCCTCCACTAGAGCAAGAAGATTTGGCATAAGTTCTAGCACTGCCACTCATCAAGCCGTGTGCCCTTGAGTAAGTCATTGAATGGTTCACAGCCATCTGTGAAGTGGGTACATCCTGACCGGGCTATTGGGAAAATATGAAATGATGAATGTAAGAGCACTTTGTAAATCATGTGAACCATATCCCATAACTGACCTACACGATTCCTTCAAGCATATCTGATTCTTGGCTTTGTTCAGGTAATTTCCTCTATCCAGGATGCTCTCTTCGCTCACCTCTGCTTATGGATGTCTCATCCTTCCTTCCACCTCCAGTCCTAGTTTCACCTTCTCCACAAAACCTTTCTCAACCACTTCGGCCCATGGTGATTATTTCCCTCTTATTTTCATAGTCCTTGTTGTACGTAATGCTCACTGGGCACTCTGAAATGACATTTCTGAACATAACTGTCTTCTGAACTTAACTCAAAGACTCTTGATAACAGGGTCTCTGTGGCATTTGTCTATCCTTCCCTTCATCACAGGTCTTAGCACAATGTTTACCTACAAGAATGTGTTTGTTAATAGTGCTGGGGGGAGGTGAGGGAGTGTGAGAGAAAGGGAATCAAGGAGAAAAATAGACAAGATATTTAAGGGACACAGAACTGGAGGATTGTCTGTTGATGATAATGTGTATGATAAGATCTTTAACTGGATTGGTGTGTAGTGTATTTATGCTGGGAAAATTCATTTCACAAGCTATGGTAATATACAGTGATTGAATGTATAACATTTTTTAAGAGACAAAGAAAAATAATAGTGATAGCTGAAGCTTCAAATAAAGTTATTACTTCACAACTCTTTTTGCAGTGACAGAAACTCAACTCTAGGTAGCTTAAACAAACATGAGTTAAATGTCTCATGTAACAAAATTATAGGGAGGGTATGGGTGGTTCTCACCTTGAAGACTGACTGCTATCAAGGACTGGGTGCACAGGACTTGCCAACTGCCATCTCATTTCGTATTATTGCAGACATCCTTTCTAGGTGACAGCAAGCACAACTGCTGACAGCCTCTGGCCCATATCTCCTTGCTACATTTCAATTTTCATTTGTTTATTTTATAATTTCTTATTTATATTTAATTGTTGTACATCTGTGTGGAGTACAATGTGTTTTTCTAAGCATGCATGCCGAGCAGTAATTTACCATGTCTGTTGCTCTTTCTTCATTCTTGATGTTCCAAGTTTCCACTTCATATCATTTTTCATCCATCTGGAGAAATTCCTTAGCAATTCTACTTGAGCAAGACCACTGACAACGAATTCTCTTAGTTTTATTTATTCTAAGAATATCTTTATTTCACCTCCATTCCTAAAGCTTATTTTCATTAGTTATAGAGTTCTGGGAAGATAGTTTTTTTCTTTCAGCATTTTAAAAATGTTGGGCCACCACAGTCTGCCTCCAAGGTTTCTGATGAAAGTCAATTATTTGAATAGTTCCACTGTAAGCAAAGTGTTGTATTCTCTAGATGTTTTCAAATTTTTCTATTTACCTTTAAATTTTAATAGCTTGGTTACAAAGTAGCTGGAAATTGATTTCTTTGGGTTTATCCTGTTTGGGTGTTATTCAACTTTTTGAATCTGTAGGTTCATGTCTTTCATCAAATTTCATCAGACATTCTTTCTTCAAGTTTTTTTTTTTCCTAGCAATACACTCTTTTTTCTCTCCTCTGGGACTCTGATGATTTAAATGTCAGCTTTTTGGGTACTTTGTGAAAGTCTATTATAAATATTCTCTTTTCAAACACTTTTTCTCTTAGTTGTTCAGGTTAGATAAAATTCTATTTATTTATATTTAAGTTCACTGACTCTTTTCTCTGTCATTTCAGTTATGCTACTTAACCTATCCAGTGTTTTTATTTCAATTTTTATTATATTTCCAGTTTTAAAATTTCCATTTGGTTCTTTTATGTGAGAGACAGAGAGGTGAACCCTTAACAAGTACATTTATGTACATTTGCCATGCCACAATTCTCCTCCTTGCCTCCCAGACAGCTAGGATAATAGGCACATACATGATGTTCAGGTCAACCTGAGAACCAGTCCCATGCCTACAATATTGATCAGTGGAGAAACTGCCGTTTGGACCACCATGCTGGGCGCGTTTCCTTTAATATCTTCTATTTTTATGCTGAGGTCTTCTATCTTCTCATCCATGTAAAGAGAATTTGCCCTCACTTTTGGATCATTTTTATAATACTGTCTCTGAAGTCTTTGTCAGAATTCTAGCATCTGTGTCATCAGAGCATTGGTATCTCTTGTCTTTTCCTATATAAGCTGATTTTTTCTGGTTATGTGCCAAGTGATTTCAAATTGTATCCTGGACACTTAGATTTTTATGTTATGAGGCGTTGAGTTTTGTTTAAATCATATGAGGAATTTTTATCTTACCTATTGTTGTCCTAGCAGGCAATGAACCTGGTTAAATTCAGGCTTCAATTTCCAATCTGCCTTTTCTAGGCCATGAGTAGTATTTCCAACATTAGTTTAGTTTTCAGTCTTTGCAGAGCTATTCAGGCCTGTCCCATGTGTGTACTCCTTTGTGGCTAGTCTGGGACCTGGGCAGCATTCTATCTGTTAGTGTTTGGCCTGCAGTGCAGTAAACGCCTTCAGTGCTGCAGTTCATAAGCACCTTTATGTAGTCATTTGCCCATGTCTCTCCTTCTCCACTATCTTTTTGTTATTTTTCTTCTTTCTGGGATTTTCCTTTTCAGAAAGATGGGGGTTTGTAACCTTACTCTGCCATGAAACTCCCAGAACTGTACCACCTTTGAGTTCAAGCTGTGAGAGGACCAGAGGGAAAAAATGGTAAATATTGCCAGTTTGATGATACAACAAATTCTGGTGTTCTTCTCCAATATACTATTTATTTGTTTTAAAGAGTCTCCAGATAGCATCTTGTGCACACTCTCCAGGTTTTATAGGTATGTTTTACTGGGAAAGACAGGGTGGCAAGTACTTATTCCATATTACCTAAAACCTAACACAATAGCATGCTGTAAAGGACATTCTTCAACATGCTCCCTAATGTGCCTTATATAAGACTCATCCTAGAACTGAAAGTCAGAAAAACTGTGATTCCTTGATGAATTTATACTGACTTATTTTATTAGACTGTTAATTCCCCCCTCTTTACCCTGGCTACTGAAAAGCTCACAAAACAAAACAAAACAAAACAAAACAAAGCAACTCTGTCTCACATAATCTAATTGCGGCACTGGCATGAAAAAGGTGTTTCGTAAACATTAGTCATCTCTATACCTGTCAATCCTCTTATCCTCTAAAAGCTAAATGCTATGCTCATACTGGATTTTGGATATAATTTTGCTGTTTTCCATGTGTTCTATTACTTGGCTTTTTCTTACAGATCTGTGATAGTAGTTTGGGGATGTATTTTTACCATGTTAAGCTTGTAAACTGGCTCAAATTCTGTCTGGAAGTAGTCAAGGTGTAAATGAACAAAGAAAAAATGTTGTGTTTATAGAATGCTTCATATTGCTAAAGCTGCTTCTACACCTGTTACCATATTTCATAAAAATAGAACAAAACAAAACAAAACAAAGCAACTCTGTCTCACATAATCTAATTGCGGCACTGGCATGAAAAAGGTGTTTCGTAAACATTAGTCATCTCTATACCTGTCAATCCTCTTATCCTCTAAAAGCTAAATGCTATGCTCATACTGGATTTTGGATATAATTTTGCTGTTTTCCATGTGTTCTATTACTTGGCTTTTTCTTACAGATCTGTGATAGTAGTTTGGGGATGTATTTTTACCATGTTAAGCTTGTAAACTGGCTCAAATTCTGTCTGGAAGTAGTCAAGGTGTAAATGAACAAAGAAAAAATGTTGTGTTTATAGAATGCTTCATATTGCTAAAGCTGCTTCTACACCTGTTACCATATTTCATCCTAAATAATACTCCATGTGCGTGAAGAGAAAAGGTAGCACATGTCTCCTCCATAGGAGGAGCTGGAGCCCAGCCAAGGCAGCACTGGTTTGAGGAGCCACTGGGAACCCCTCTTGTTCAACCACAGATGAACTATTTCACATTGTCACCTTCTCTTGAGTGTTATCCTTGGAAGCCACACTCAAGATCTCTGGGTATTCTCTGAGGTCCCATGCCCTAGGAACTCCAAGCCCAGGACTTTTCCCACCAACCCTAAGCTTCCTTTTCTCATACTGCCCCATAATTGGCTTATGCATACCCTTGGTATCAAGAGATGCTGGAGGCTTAATGTCACTTGAAGGATCATAGTAATGGTTTCTACCTTTTCCAGTCTGACTTGGCATAGAAACTCATCTCCTCAATATGGTCAAGCTGTCCTTTGGGTGGGTTCTTCACTCCTACTCCTGCCCATGGAGCCAAGTATGTTTTCCTGGGTTGGTACTGAGAGGTAAGGGGCAGAAACTGTCTCGGGGCCATATGCTAAAGACGGTCATCATAACCCTCTCCTGGGGCTCCCTTTTTCAATTCAGAAAGAGGGATAGAATGAGCCTTGATCATGAAAAGGCCAGGATGGGCTCAGCACCTGCATAAGCTTCTCTTTGTCTCTCCCTCCCTGATGACACTCAGGAGGCAAAGATTTCAGCCATCTTTGTCTGAAGAGGAGTTCACACAAGAGTGACCTACTTGCCTTTGGCAGTCCTAGGGAAGTGACACTAATAAGCAAGAGGTTAGGATGGAGGGAACTACTCAGAAAGCTTATTGAAGAATCCCTTCTCCTATTCCTGGTAAACTTTAACAGCCATATCCATGTCCCTCTCACATTCCTTGGGCTCATCTTGATCTGGGACTATGTTCATTGCCATGGTCCTGGCATGTCTGGTCAAGATCAACATATCAGTTCTAGGGACAGTAGTGATTCTGAGAGAGCCTGGGCCTGTCATTTATCTGTCCTCTAGCCCAATCCCCATGGACTCCCACCTCAATTCCAAGGACACAGGGTGTCTTCCCTGTGTCCAATGGGACTTGGTAGCTCCTCCCATCAAGAGTCTCTTTCATATCTCTTCGATTCTGTACTGATCCTGTAACTTTCTTTAGCCAATAGAATCTAGCAAGAGAGACATTTGTCAGTTCTGAGCCTATGCTGTAAGAAGACTCATGTGCTTCTCTCATGTTCTTGGGACACTCCAGCCTCATCCATGTGAACGTGCATGAACTAGCCTGCTAGAGGGTAAGAGACAATGTGGACCAGAGCTAGATAGTCCAGTTACCCCCAGTGAGACTCCATGCATGCGAAAGAACCTGGACGAAGTCAGCAAAGTTGACCTGTTAGCTGGTCCAAGACACAAGAAAAAGCCCACTTAACTCCAGCCTAAGTTGTTAGCCTACAGAATCATGAGCAAAATACTCATATACTGAAACTTCGTTTTTGAAGCCACTGAATTTTGAGACAGTTTGTTACATAGCTCTAGCTAAACGCTGTGGAAACGGACCCATTTCTATACCATTTTTTGGATATTAGGAGCACAAGATTTTAGTGGTAGCTGTCAACCAAGAGGTAGGAAAGGATGTCATGAGGAGCAGCAGTATAAAAGGTTGTGTGTTTGGGGACTTTGCTACTGTTCAGCACTTACGAGTAATAGGAGCAACCAGAATAGGAAGAGAATGAAATAAACAGGAGCCTAGAGGATCGACTGGAGAAGCTCTCTTGAGATGATCTCCAGGGACTCTTAGAAGTATGTAGGAGAAATATGAAGGAGCTGGAGGTCTTATGAAGTGGATGTGATTAGAACCAAAGAAACCACATTATTTGAGTATTATATTTGAGGATGATTTTTTAAAATCTCAAACAAGAAATTTTAGCTTTATAAAGACTTTAGAAATAGGAAATTTTTACTTTATTACACACGACTTCTTGGAAATAGTGAAAAAAAAATCACCAGAGGGACCAGCAGATGGCGTAATGGTTACATTGCTGGACTCCCATGTAGTCAACATGTGGCTTGAGTTTCAGACTCGGTGGCTTAAAATTGACGCCAGATGCATGTGCATGTGTGCCCAAATCCCAAGAGGAGAATGGAGAAGGGATCGTGGGGTGGCCATCCCCCTGGGAGGTGATTTCTTGCTTTCTGTCTCTCTGGTGAATGCATATGGCCTATAGCAAAAATCTGGCAAAATAAAACATCACTAGATCATTCTTTATTCCTCCTCAAAGGATTGATTGTTTGGTTGTTTTTGTTGTTGTTGTTGTGTTTTTGCTATTTGTATATTTTTTATACATCTCTGCTCCTAAGTTGTCAGCCTACAGAATCATGAGCAAAATACGCATGTACTGAAACTTATTTTTTGAAGCCACTGAATTTTGAGAGTTTGTTACATAGCACTAGCTAACCACTGTGGAAACTGACCCATTTCTATACCAGTTTTTGGATATTAGGAGCACAAGATTTTAGTGGTAGCTGTCAACCAAGAGATAGGAAAGGATGTCATGAGGAGCAACAGTATAAAAGGTTGTGTGTCAGGAGAGGACACATGACTAGTTCTGGCCAATGAGTGATGAACAGGGGTGACCCTGTTATTTCTGAGCTGAAGCATTTCATCGTTGGTTCAAGGCTCTCCACCATTTTAGCCTGCTACCTTGAGGAGGTTGTGTGTTTAGGTGGCAAAGCTGCAGGATGGTGACATCTCTGTCTACCTGGACCACTGAGTCAAGCTAGTGATCAGGTTCAGTGATCAGTCAAGCTGCCCTATGAAGTCACCTGGACCACCAATAGATATTGTAAAGTCAACTTTGGTTGTGTCAGGCAGGCCCCTAAGTCCTTGGCATTACTTGTTACTTAAGTGGCCCCTGATATAGCCTGACTTATACAATACTGAAAATCAGACATCTGATTTTTTTTTAAGTATTGATGTTACTAATAAATCACAAAAACGAAGGAAAAATATTATGCTATTGTTGAATGCAGATTATACATGGTTTAATTTTGGCAAGCAAGATCTAGTGTTCCAAGGAACATCCAAGAAACTTTAGGAACATGAACATGATAATGGAAATTTTATCCATTTGGCAGAAGTTAGAGTAAAATTTGATAATATTATGGCAGAACATTTATGCATCACATAAATATTGACACCAAATAACATTGCACCTATTTAGGGAATGATATACAAAACTAAGTGATTAAAATTGTGGCAGATGCAATGAATGAAATCAGTCTGAATAAGGTAAGAAGACCTAAATATTACTCATTATTTTGGCTTCGACTTTGATGCTGCATTTGAGACACAACCTCTGATGGATATAGAGCAGATGACAATTTTTGTTGGATTTGTAGATTCCTAAAATGCAAACATTTCTATATGTAAACATATTGGGGATTTTTTTTTCTGGTAGATGATATAACTAGAGAAGGATTTTAAACAGTGTTAGTAGACAAATCACAAAAGCAATCAAGAATAAAATAATTTAAGGAGCCACAAGTGTCACAATGCTGCAAATATGCATGGAAAACACGACAGATTGAAACAGATCCTCAGGAATAATTCTAAGTCCTTTTCACTTCCTTGATGGTGGATATTTTAGTCTTGGTAGTGAATGGTGTAGAAAAAAAATCTCTTCTCTTCTGACACCACTGATTTTTTTTTTCTTTTAATATCCTCCGGGATCTATATGACTGCTTTTCAGCTTCAGTGAAATGTTGTGTATTAAAAACACATTTGCAAAACATAAATTCGAACCACTGTCAAATGCATTATGGAAAAGTAGGGTTTCTGCCATTATGGCGCTAAAAACTCATCAGAGACTATGCAATTCAGTTTTAGGAGATTTTGGTACATTAGCAAAGACATAGAAGATAAAATAAAAGCTAAAGGTAAGCTTTCAAATACGTCAAGTATTAATTGTTGTTTATTTTTAACTCGGCAAGATGTTTTAGGAAAAATGGATGCCATATACACAGAAAATAATATGGAAGCTGAAATTCAACATTTCACCCCCCAAAATTCACAGAAGCTATGTATTGGCAGTTGCTTGTTGTGTTGACTGTGAGATGGGGTGAAAGGAGGATTTTCATTCTGCTGGAGCCTAGAGAAGGTTATTATATCAAGACTCTGGGTAAGAAGATGTGGTTGGAGCCACACTTCTCATGGGCGTCAGCCTGCCTCACAGCATAGCAGACAACCAACCCAGATGGGTCCCTGGGAAGAACCTTAGCCCTCAAAGTCCCACAATTTTCTTTTCTTTTTCTTTTTTTAAATCACCACAGGGCATATATATTCACCAGATAGAGACAGAAAGACAGAGATAAAGCACCCCTCAATGGGATGTGGTCAACCCAAAATCCCTTCTCCTCCATTTCTCCATCCTGTGGGGATGTTGGGAACACACACACACACACACACACACACACACACACACACACACACACACACACACACACACACACACACACACACACACACACACACACACACACACACACACACACACACAGTATGAATGTCCAGCTTCCGGGACCAGGGTTTGAACTATGGTTGGCCATGTGAAATCTGAATCTCTTAACTACTAGGCTATGGCTGCCAAAGGTCAGTGATCTTGTCTGTCAAATTACACAGCCTTCTCTTAGGTCTACACTTGAAGTGAGAAATGCAGCTTATCTACCCCAGTCTGGAAGGCAGAGACTGGGCAGCAAATGAGAATGACAGATGGAGTGAGAAAAGCTCACAGAGGTGACAAGCAACCTTGGTTCTTAGAGCAGAGCTTATTACTGATGTGCAATTCTTATGACAACAGAGACAACTTTGCACACTGCTGTACTAAGCAATTTAACACGTTTGGTTCTGCCATTTCATTTCAGCAGGTACATTTTTTCAATAATTACTATGCACCAGGACCTATGTTAAGTTCTTCAGGATTAATAATTGATCGAATCCTCACTGCCATCCTACCACCATACCCATTTTACAGATTAGAATACTGAGGTCTATGAGGTTACATTAATTGCCCATAGTCAAATTAAATAGCAGATTCTAGCTCCAGAATCCATAGTCTTAACCAGAGTGCAATAGATATGAATGATAAGCTTATAGCCAAAGTGTTCACCTCAGTGCTCTAAGTTTTCACTCTCAAACAGAAAAAATTCACAGTTTCTTCCCTGCTCTCCACCTAACCAAACCCCAAACTTGCTGCCAGCTTGAAACTAACTTGAAACTCCTTCCTGAGCTCTTCAGATTTTGGGAATATCTATACCCCACCCCACCCCAGCAGTGTCACACTGCCTTCCCAATGACAGCTGCTTCTGCCCACCTGTCATCCCATGCAGATGGTGGGCTTTTCTACCTCTTAGGGTGGGCTAAGAGCTTGTTGGTGCCCCACACAGGCAGGAAAACCTGTTGCCATCCCTTAGTGGAGAGAGAAGGCCGTCATGGACCCAGGACTAGGCAGGTAAACTTTCACTCTTGTTATGGAGGGTGAAGGTGGATGGGAAATTTCCTTTCCAGAGCCAGAGGCCCTGTAGCAGCTGCTTGGGAAGTCGAGAGCTCCCCTCCTGCTCGGCCCAGAGGCCTTCTTAAGGCCTAACTTGCCAAGGTCAGGGGACATCAAAGTTTGAGTGATCAGTTTGTCCTGTTTACCTAGCCCTTTCCTCTTGCTACCACTGAAGCCCTCTCAGTCCCTAGCAAACTGAGTTGGTTACACTGCAATCAAAGTAGAAATCCAAGGAAGTTCTTTCACCCCATCCTAAAGCCTACATTTCCTTTACCATCAAAGCCAGAGAATCCATGAACCCTCACCGTCAACATAAGACTGGTCTCCACTGCTTGTAACATCCTTTTGGAGTTCTAAAACAAGGACTTAGGGGATAAGGCCCCGGATTCCAAGGGCATGTTCCCAGCTCCCTGGAGGCTGCAAAGAATTGGACACTGGGGGATGGAGATGCTTGGCGGCTGGAGTCACTCCCACCCTCGGGCAAATTTTCCAGGCTTTGACATTCTTGTATGTGATGGCAGTATTCCCTCTTCATTGCAGATCCACACGGCCTGGGGTCAGAGAGGCATGGAGTTGGCCAAAATGCCTTTCTTTTCCACCAAAGAGGCCACAGAATTAAATCCCATGAGTGAATAGACAGGTAACAAAACATCTCACATGGTTTGGCCATGACCAGAAAAGGTCATGGCACCTCCAAGGTGCTCCCTGTCCTCGTGGTCTCCCCAGAGAGGTCCCAGTCCTCAGCCCAGCTACGAACCTTCACTATGTAACCTGGACCCCATCTAATGATTTAAGTAAATAAACTCTGAGCGTTCAGAGAAAACAAATCATCAGTCCATCAAATCCTCAGGGTAAATTAGTTCAGCAGACTGGACTAGAGACATATCCGTGACTCACCCTCACCCAGGGTAAATAAGGGAAGATTAAGCACAACTTGATTGAATCATGCTGAAGCTTGGCATAGCTCAACAAACAGATCAGCCTGAAATCTCACATTAGGAACACATAATCTCATAAAATTTATGACTGTTATTGCTTACCACATATGTTTCTGGGTTACTGTGTGCTGAGCTCTGAGTGAGCTGCATTGCTGGGGTCTTGAGGGGCCTGCCTGCTGATCCATAATGCATTTCAGGAAAGAAGACACGTTCCTGGTTGACACTCTCTGGCATGATCTGCAACATAGCCTGGCCACTGCAAAGGGGACTGGCAGGGGGATATTGGCAATGGGAAAGGAGATTTGCACCATCCCCCAAGCAGGCCCCTTTCCAAACTCTTATTGTTTTTCGACTGGCAGGCACCTATTTTTCCTCCCTTACTAGGCCTCAATTTCCTCACCTGTAACAACAGTAGGTAGAATTGGTGATCTCTAAGGTCTTTTCAAGTTTGCATTATACAAGTCTAGAGAAGAAAATCAAGGGAACATCTTATTTAAAGAGAAATTGGGACCTACTGACTGTTCTCCATCTCTAAAGAAATCAGAACAAGGGATCAGCAGTTAGCGTAATGGCTGTCTCTGGACTCCCATGTAGTTGACCACAGTTCGAGTCCCGGACCCGGTGGCTTAAACTCATGCCGGGCGCGTGTGCATGTGTGCCCAAGATCCCGAGAGGAGAATGGAGGAGAAGGGATTGTGGCATGGCCATCCCCCCTGGGGGGTGATTTCTCACTTTCTGTCTCTCTGTCTCTGGCTGGCTGGCGAGCGCATGCGCCCTATAGCAAAAACCTCTCCAAAAAAAGAAAAAAAGAAAAGAAAAAAGAAATCAGAACAAAATGTGGCCACAGTGTCATCCACCAACATGAGTAGAGAACAGGGTAAGGAAGATGCAGGTATAGCTTACTGAAGGCCAGGTCTGTCTAGCGGGCCATGGAATGCTAGTGCTGAGGACCTGGGAAGAAAGGGTAGATGGCCAATGACTTGGAGAGATTTGTCCTCACTCTTGTTGACCAGAGCTAAAACAGAGTCAGGGAATTTTTTTTTTTTTGGGGGGGCATGTGTGCTCCCTAGAGATGGAATACAGAGAGAGTAACCCTCAGGGAGGATGGTCTCATCACCATTTCTTCTCCATTCTCCTCTTGGGATTTTGGGCACATGTGTACACATGTCCAGCATGTTTTTCAAGCCACAGGGCTGGAATTCATCCAATCTGTGGGCCATGTGGGATCCAGCCACTGACTTACCACGCCACCCTCTGGCCCAGTCAGGGAATGTTTCCAGACTTGTATCACCCATCATTCCACCTCCCACTGCTCACTGCTGAGAGCCCTCTTTCTCTCTGAGTCCCACTGCAACTACATGATCCTTCTCAACACAAAAGCCCATCAGATCCGGGATGATGAGAAAGAGCTATGTTCCAACATGAATGGCCCTGAAGTTCCCTCCAGGTCCAGGATCAGGGATCCCAGGGTTTACTGTAGGGACTCAGATGCAGAATCAGTGAGAAGAGGAACAGGAAGAGAGGGAGTGAATTCCATGTGGTGAAAGGCCCTCATCTGCAGGAGATAGTCACTGAGGTCAGAGTGCAGGGACTCCGAGATGACTCCGTGATGAAAAGAGGCCAAGACATGTCAGCCCTTGACTCACTTTCTGGAGCCCAGAATGTGGCAGAAAGTTCCCAGGCCCTTGAGGCAATGCGTCCAGGCTACACCACTTAGGGAACACACATGGAGAGGAAGCAGGTGACATGTAGATGCTGCAGGTGCCTGCTAGGCTGAGATTCATTCCTCCTGCACCCAGGGCTCTGCCCTGGGCATTTCCTCTAGTGATCTCGCTCATTCTGATCTGTGCATTCCCTGCCAACAGCCAAGCTCTGACCTTTCTGACCCATGGGCCCTGTTCCAGGCTTTTCCCATTTCATTTCCAACACTGTGAACCCAATCCAGAAAGCATTTTGAACAAGAGAGTAACATTTTTCTTTCTGGCTCGTTCCTTTTCATTATGATTTTCACAGCCAATTCCAGTAAATCTGCTACAATAAAAGTCCCTATTCATCATCCATGTTCTTCTAAATAATCTTAGATTTGAAGCTACTTCTGTTAATATTTTGCCTTATTTTAAAAAAAGGACAAAATAGTTTTGCTGTATTTTTTTTCTTTTTTTAGATATCAGCTCAGCTATCAGCTGGCGACCGCTATGCCCCTCAACATCTGTGAAATGTCTTGTGGTAGATTGTATTTTCCATAAATGGCCACAATATTATTTTCAATCCCACATGCTATTCTGGAACTTTTTGACTTCTCCATCAAGAGGCTGTGTCCTTTCTTCTTGAACCTGGGTGGGCCTCTTGACTGTTTAGACTAGTAGAGGGAGGTGAAGTGACACTGAACGATTTCCAAAGCTGCATTGGAAAGGTGATACAGCTTCCACACAGCACTCTATCTCAGAATCCACACCGGCGGCCTCTTGAACAACCATGTAAGAAGTTCGGCTGTCCTGAAGATGTCCTGCCAGCACTGTCCATGTAGAGAGACCACATAGAAATCGAAATTCCTGAGGAGCCCCACCGGCTCCAGCCCCAGCTATCTGAGTCTCTCCAGCCAGGACACTAGACACGTGAATGAGGAAGGCTTTACTATGACTTGAGCTGCAACCATAATCTGACTGCAACTGCTGGAGGGACCCCAACTGTGAACCACCCGGCTGAGCCCAGTCAACTCCAGAACACAAGGAGATAATAACATATTACTGCTGGTTGACCCCACTGAGTGTGGGATGGTTGTTACATAGCAATGGCCAGTTGGACACTTAGGCTCAATCTCAGGTAATTATATGCCCCTTGGAATGCACAAGGCTTCTCAAGATTTCTGCTAATTCCTCTAATTGCTCATTTATGGGTGTGTGTCTTTAGATACTGCCTCATTCTACCCCACACTAACTCTCACATGAAAATGCAAATTCAGTTTCCACAACAAAAATCCTCAAATCAGGTATTTGAGTGAGTAACAAGTTGTAGGAAAAATTTAAGGCCATGTTGTTGACCCCACAGGATTCTCAGCTTGCAGCCTCTTCTCCTCCTCTTTTGTGTCTCACCTTTTTCTCTGTGAACAAAAAATGCTTCTTCATCTGCTACAAATAGTAACTTACCTCCCCATTATCTCCTAACCCAAAACTTCCCATCCAAGCGAATCAAGACTCCAAACTTGAGATGGACTCCCACGTAGTCAGCCCTGGTTCAAGTCCTGGACCTGGGTGGCTTAAAACTCACACCGTGTGTGTGTGTGTGTGTGTGTGTGTGTGTGCGCATCCAAAATCCCAAGAGAAGAATAGAGGAGAAGGGATTGTGGTGATGCCATCCTGCCTGGAGGTGGGGGCGGGGGGTGATTTCTCACTTTCTGTCTCTCTGGCAAGTGCATTTGCCTTGCAAATATCTATTTCTAATTTAAAAAATAAATGAAAGTCTAACCTTTACTGAAATCCACTGAAGTTATATATGGGCAATTTTCCATATGTGCACATACATTGCAAAAAAACGAAACAAAGCAAAAAATCAAGGAACACACAAATGAATCAAAGAATAAAATAAAAATGGCTGTCAATTCCATTACCCAAGCATAACCACTATTAACATTTGATAAGCATCCTGTCAGTACACCACCATTTACAGAGGATGACGCTATCTTTACTGTCCTATATTTTCCCCAAATATCCTAAGTATTAACAATAGCTATACCATTTATTTCAAATCTGCTAAATCTGGGAACCAGCAGTTAGCGTAATGGCTATGTCGCTGGACTCCCACGTAGTCGACCGCGGTTCGTGTCCCGGACCCGGTGGCTTAAAACTCACGCCGGGCGCGTGTGCGTGCGTGCCCAAGATCCCGAGAGGAGAATGGAGGAGAAGGGATTGCGGCGTGACCATCCCCCCTGGGGGGTGATTTCTCGCTTTCTGTCTCTATGTCTCTCTCTGTCTGTCTGGCGAGCGCACGCGCCCTACAGTGAAAATCTCTCCAAAAAAAA
>NW_006160167.1:2666055-2686428 GCF_000334495.1 Tupaia belangeri chinensis | reverse complement strand
AAAAAAAAAAAAAAAAAAAAAAATCTGCTAAATCTTAGCAGTTACATAAATGTGGCATCATCTAATCCTACCAAGGAACTGAGTTATGCAGCTCATTACTGCAATCTTCTTTTTTCTTTTCTTTTAAAGTTTTATTTATTTTTGTGTGTGTGAGTGAAAGAGAGATAGATTAGTGAGGAGAGGAGAGAGAAGACTCCTCCATGGGGTCTCACACTGAGATCTCTTGTACTTTCCAGCCAGCTGGGATCACATGGCGCTTACAAATAGGCCAAAGAACAAAACCCATGGTCTCCCATACAGATCCAGCATAGCTAGAGCAGCAAGCTACCTCTATGCCATTGAGCTGGCCCATTACCTTCTTTTTTTCTGAGGGACTTTTGTGAGAGGAGGATCTGAGTTCTGAACTGAGGCCTGTCTGACTCTGGTGCCTGTGTCCTTTTCATGGAACCATTCAGCCCTGCCTGAATCCTTGTCAGAGAGACTAGCCTGTCCCTGCATGTCTTGGGGTAGACCTTGTGCCCAGGTACACTCTTGTTCTCTTTTTTCAGAGAACCCCCAGAGATCAGAGTTCCCTAAAGTGTGGGGTGGGAGCATTTGCCTGCTGGGGTGGAATTTCTGAGAGGAAAGCAAGGCCTACATCCCACAGGAGGGACAGGGAAGGTTGTGTCTACAGTGTGGCTGAGCAAAGCCAGATAGGAGCACCCCTCCCTCCACGTCTGCTGGATCAAGAGGATCCTGCTGTCCTGACAGTCTGCGGCCGACCTCCAGTGAGGTCATCTGCCTCCTCCTCCACCAGAGACTGTTTTTCCTGAGTCACGAGGCCGCATCTGTGCAGGGCCAGTTGGGCGAAGAGAACACGCCTCGGGGGCAGTCTGTGCTTGTTCCTTCATTTGCCAGGTGGGACTTGCTCTTCCCTGGGAAGGAACATGCAGCGTGTTCTCTGTCAAACTTCACTGATGAGCACACTTTCCGAGCAGAGCCCTGGGAGACCAGCATCTGCTCTGTCCCCTCCCTGAAGGACGCTCGGTGGGAGGCGAGTAGGAGACCCCACACTGGGTGTACTGGAGCATATACCCCCAGAGAGGGCCTGACCTCTCTTTGGATGACTGTTCTCGGCCTAGACTAGTCGTGAAGGAGAATTCAAAACTGAGCTGTCAATCTGTCCCCCAGCTGTTCCCACAGCTGCTGCCATTGAGGGAAGCCAAGAGCAGCAGAACCCTCCCTGCCACACACCACGCTCACAGTCCCCAACTTAAAGGTGGGCCTTGCCTTGCTGGAGATCCCCTTAAGTCCAGAGGCTCAGACACTCACAACTCAGGGTTGAAGTTAAGAAGTCAGGCTTTGACCTGGCCAGGGGGCGCTGCTGTATGATGCTAGAGCCACACGAGAAGGCCCTGGGTGTGGTTTCAGGGTTGACCCGGACTTGTCAGACACACACGTGATCCTCGCTGGCTGGGGGACTTCAGAGGTACATCACAGTGTGGTGAGACTCTATCAGGTGGGCTCTGTCTTTCTTTTTCTCCATAAGTAAATGAACTAAAAAAAAAAAAAAAAAAAAAAAAAAAAAAAGGAAGTCTGACCTTGAATCTCTAAGCCCCAGGATTCAGATGTGAATCCTGGCTTGCTATTTGTGAAGTAGCAATCCAAGACAATTTGCCTAATTCTCTGAGTCGGGGTTCTCCAGCGTCTTAGTGTAGTTTACCGCATGGAAGCAGTCCCTCAGGTATGGCTTCTAGAACAGACCATTTAATGGGAAGTAATTCCAGTGAGGATCAGCAGGGAGTAGGGGAGAAAGCAGTGGGAGAAGTGCCATCAGGCAAGTGGGCAAAACTGAAGCTTCATTCCACTGGGGAACTCAGAGATAGTAGAGAACAAATGCCCTGGAAATTTCCACCACTCTCCTCCCCTCCTCAGGAGCAAGGGAGCTAGGGTATTGATCCACCAGTTGCCATCAGTCATTGCTCCTGGGAGGAGGTCGTGGTCCTCATGTACCTTCTGCCCTGCCCCACGCACAAGTACAGAGTCTCCAACAGCCAGAGAAACTTGTGAGCCATGTCACAGGAATGGGAAGATGAGCAATGGCAAGGGTCAAAGGGATCTGGTAGAGCACCCACAGCCTCTGCTATGGCCACCTTGAACATGAGGAAAATGAGATCTCCCACTTAGGGTAGCAGTGGGCATATATGCAGATTTTTGTTGTATTTGATTTGTTTTAGCGGACAATGAACTTAGTTGAACTCAGGCTGTGTATTATATTACTTGGGCGGGGCACAAATCTCTGCAGGTGCACTGGTCAAGGGCAGGCTTTATACACTGAATGTGGTGCTCCTCCCCTTCTGATCATTCCTTTTGAACATATCCCCTCTGTTTATAGTGACTTTCGCTGTCTCCAACTCTGTCCTTTTGCTAGGAAGACTCTGGGTTTCCTCTCAGAGTTCTTTCCACTCTCCATGACGTAATAAAGACATCACAGGTCTCACTCCTACTGGCTTTTTAAAAATTTATTTATTTATTTATTTATTTATTTATTTATTTACTTTGGCGAGATTTTTGGTATAGGGTGCGTGTGCTCATCAGAAAGACAGAGAGAGACAGAGAGACAGAAAGCGAGAAATTACCCCTCCAGGGGGAATGGCCATGCCCAATCCCTTCTGCTCCGTTCTCCTTTCGGGATCTTGGGCACGCACACACATGCGCCTGGTGTGAGTTTAAGCCACTGAGTCCGGGATTCGAACTGCGGTCAACTACGTGGGAGTCCAGCGACATAGCCATTATGCAAACTGCTGGTCCCTCTGCTAGCTTTTAAAAAGTGGACTGTGGGTTCCCATTCTGCTGAAATAGTAGGCTGGATAAATAAGCATGCATAACTAGAGTTTAGTGAGACAATCAAATAAAGCCTGCAAACAAGTTAAGGACCAGTCTTGAACTCATATAATCTGTCTCATCGGCCAACCATGTCTCCAATCACATGACTTAATTTTTAGTTTAGAAGAAAAGGTGACCCCTGTTGCTATGTGGCTTCTTACTCTTTCATAATGCATCCTGCCTATTTGATTCCATGGATATCAAGTTCTTTTTCACGAGTTCCTTTTCTCCTCTGAGTTTTCTCATATAGGACTTCTTATCCCTGGAAAGCCTGCTAGCCCTCACAACCTATCTCACTCTCATTCAGATAAAACTTCTGAAACCACTGCTGATAGTACCCTACGAGAATGGTGATAATTTTGGATGGGGGGAGAAGGAGATGCCAGCTCTTGAGGTTGTTCTAAGGATTTCCAAGGATTAAATAATACATATAAAGTGCGTAAAACTTGCCTGACATATGGTAGGTCTGATAGGAGGTGGTGATGGTGATATGATTAGTATATATTATTCATTTTCTCCCTCCTCTTCTTCATTGTAAAGTGCATAAGCATAGACTAGGAATCAGTGTGTGTGGTGTTTAACTTAATTTGAAAGATGCCCTCAGTCGTGGTCTAGAACCTAGACACCACAGAACCTGATTACCAGTGGGTCAAAAAATATGAGAGATTTTCAGACAATTTGTGGAAAATGGGATTAAAGTTATTTTGGTGCAAAATAATTTTGAAATCCATGCGTCGCTTTTCCATAATATGTACTTCCATGAACTTTTCTATGACGATGGTGATAATAAGGTGACTCATGCAGTGTCACCTCTATCTGGAAGCCTTCCTTCCCATCTGAGTTTGGCACCATCCTCTATGTTCCCATTGCATAAATCTTCTTATTCCAAAATGGACTGTGTACTATAGGCAACCAAGGATTGTCTTCATCTTCTGAGCCTCCAGTGCCAGACACGTGGTGAACTTACAATACGTGGCTGCTAATTGAGTATTTGCTGGCCTACCTGCCTATACATTTTAGTGTCCAGCATGATACCTGACCCGTAGTAGAGACTGTTAGGCTTATAAGGGGCATGGATTTCCTTCATTGCATTCAGGTGAAAAATACATCTTTCCAAATCTAATTGAAGCTGTCTATAATTTTCACATGCCTGATTGAGAACTATCTGGTAGATTGATTTATCAACACTCAATTCTAATTCTCTTCTCCTTTTTCTGCTTCTACTTTAGGGGTTAGAGAAGCTGAAATGCTCCTTTTTTCCCCCAGCATCCCTTGCAGTTCAGAGGAGTCATGTGACACAGGACAGCGTAGGTCAGTGAAATGTAAGAGGTTTTCTAGCACTGTCTCTTCCTATTCCTTCGTTCTATCTGAGTTACAGACACATGCCTAGAGGTACAACAGTCCTCTTGAGAGCATAGGTAACAGCTTGAGAAAAAAAGACAGACTCACCCACTAGCCAGCCTTGGTTCTCAAGGCATGAACCAATCCTCCAGGCCTTCACTGGGCTGCTGGGTAGAATGGCTCCTGTTACTTGTAAGGGAATATGGTTCTTCACTGAGAACTGGTGGGCTACCTCTGATTCTTTCCTGACGAGTCTGAGGATGGGCAAATAGGACATAATTTAACCAATCATCCTGATTCAAATGAATAAAGACATCTTGTTCAGGGAGCTTAAGTCTAGAATTAATCCCAGAATACCCCTTCTGTAAGAGAAGGGTGTTGGGCCAGCTGATGGCAAAGATTGTCCCAGCCCTGGAATTCACCCTGGAAGATGCAGTACAGTGGCAACATCTTTTAAGTCCCACCTCCTGTAACCCCTGCCTCCTGCCCCACTGCAACTGAGCTTGCTAGTAGAGTGGAAGGCCCAAGCAGAGACAGCCCCAGGCTCTTGTTACATCCTTTGCAAGCACTGGATGGAAAGGGAGTGAAGAGATAACCAGTAGAGGGCCTGGAGGAGGTGAAGAGCTGTGTACAAGCCAGGCCAGTGTGAGGACTGACTGGAAATGAAAGCCATGACTTAGATGGGTTGTAAAACTGAGATCCGAAGGGTGGGTTGCCATGAATGTGTGTGAGGTGGGGGAGAGGATTTAATCAGCCGATTTCAAGTTTATTTATTTCTTTTGAGAAAAAAAGAGAGCAAGGCACCCCAACAAGGTCCCCATACCACAATTCACCCCATCTCAGCCAGCCCAGCTCAAGAGCATGTGCCTGCATGCCTGGCATGTGCAGCTGATGTGAGAGACCAGAGCAGTAGCTGATGGGGAAGAAACATCTTCCACTCACTCTGACACAGGTTTGAAATTCAGAGAGGCGCTCCATGCTAGTGCATGCAGATGTGCGCATGGGTGTATTTGCATGTGCACATGTGCACGTGTGTGTACGTGTATGCATATGTGTATGGCATGACTGCTGGTCCTTAGCCTCTGGACTGGTTGAGAGGAAAACTTGAAGCTGTTACATCTTAGCCCAGTGGGCTCAGGACCCCCAGATGGAACCTGCAATCTTTGGGGGATGGGAGGAGAAAAGGACCATGCACCCACCATGTGTCAGGCATTGTACTGGTGGCTATGCATCCATCAGACTCATAGGCCACCTGCTAGGTAAAATGACCAGTCCCAACTTACAGACTCTAGAGAGGGCTTGATGAGACAGGCATGCAGGCCCCCTGAACCGCACGCCTTGGCTTCCATTCCTGCGTGCACAGTATCTATTTCTAAAGCTGTAGGCAAGTCAATTTAAAAGCCTCAGTGGCCATGTGGAAGAGACACTTTGGAGTGGTTTTTCTTAATTGTCAAGTGTCGTGACAATTGCAAGATTATAATTGTTTTTCATAACAATAATAATAAGCCCACTTTGATTCTGGCATAAAAGTACAAATAGCTGAAATTCAGTGATGTTGAACAGATCAATTTGGGGGAAACGATCCTTCATCTGCATTTCGCAGAGCTGGTGAAAGTGCGCATTGCCACAGCCCTGAGAAGGACCAGGCAAATAGAAAGGCTCATTAATTCAGTGAGACTGCCCCACTCCTGTTGACTCAAAGGCACAACAATTTATTCATGACTGCTCTGCTGGGCTTAAGGAAAGACTCAATGATTAAAATATGTTCTTAAAGCCTTTAAGAGAGTTTAAGCGATCATTTGTATTCTAAATAAGTCTCACTGACACAACCGCCTTCAAATGTTAGATGAGGAAAAAAGTCCAGAGCCAGAGGCTAGCTGGCAACGCTCCTGCTGGTTTTACAAAATTGACCATGGGCTCCCTTCTGCTGAGACAATAGGCTGGATGAATAAGCACACGTAACCAGGGTTTAGGATCTAAGCAAATGAAACCGTTGAGTTAGTCTGACAGTGCTACAGCAATTTTTCTGGATCAGTCTTGAATTCAGACACTTCATCCTGTTACCCAACCATGTCTTCTACCATATGACCCAATTTCCGGTCAGGAGAAACTATGCCGAGTTGCTATGTGATCTTCTGTTGTTTCTGTAATACTGCATGCTCTGCTAGTTTGTTTTTGAAGTTTTTTTTCCCACTTCTTCCCTGAGTGAGAGACTGAGAGAGATACAGGCACCCCCAAGAAGATCTTTACACCACGACCCACCCCCAGCTTCAGCATGCCTGGATCATGGGCATGGATGTAACTGGTGTCCTCAGGAAGGTCTCCAGTGGTGAACCTGGAACCTTCTCATGTGGGTCTCACAGAGCACCACATTTTACTGCTGTGCCACTGTCCAGCCCAGTCTTGAATTGTTTAGGCCTCGTAATCATCAATGACCTAGATTCCGCTACTTGACCCTCTTTTCTCACAAAGGCCCCTTATTCCTAAACTGCCTAGGAAGCCCTGTAACTGCCAACAAAGCCTCATAGCTCCGTCCACTCAGCTAAAGCTTCTGGACATCCACTGCTAATGATGTGCCTTGAACGTGGATTATGTTGGGTGAGGGGGAGGCACCCTGTCTTGGGCCATCTAAAACCATCAGCCCAAGAGATACTAGAGTGGGGCTGGGTTCCACTCTAGAGAGAAAAAGGGCGTCTCCCATGTTTTATCCCTAAGCCCAGAGCATCTGTTTGTTTCCAAATTGTCCTCAACATCTTCAATGAAAACAGCCTCTTTGTTTTTATTTTTGGTTTTGGTTTTGTTTTTTCCCCTAACCCCTCAGTGTATGTGAGGCACTGACCCTCTGCCATTTTTTCCATCCTTTGGGGTCTCCCTATCTTATTTCCCAAGGTAACTCAGCCACCAACTCCTTCCAGGCTCTCCAGCCAACAAAGACCTGCACATGGCACATCACATAGACAGGCCTCAGAGTGCCACAGCCCAACCAACAGCAGTCCTCTGAATCCCACTCTGGACTCAGCTACAACATCCTGTGATGCAAATTTTCTAACTCCAGACTGTTAATCCCATCATGGCCCATGTGTCAAACCATGTGTTTCAATTTTAAGGCTTGTAAAATATGGTCAGCATGGCTCTGGGACCTTGGACTGCCCTGAAGTCCTTTCTGACTCATTCCTATCTGTCTTCAAGCTCAGGACAATCTCCTACACCTTCTCTGCCAAATGCCTTCCAGGCCAGGCTGGGTGATGGCAAGAAGGCCCATGTCTCTCAAATATCCCAGGGTCCCCTCCTTGCCCAAAGAACGCCACACATCCAGGAGGAAAGAACTGACCCATATCGGAGGCTCAACAATCAGATTTTGTTTAGGATATAAGGCCATTGAGTCAGTCTTATTTATTTTCTCTGCACTTGCATTTCCTAAGTTTTTCCACATTATTTCTAATTTGGGCTGTTAGAAAAGGGACCAAGTAAAAATCAGTGATCTAGAGATAATGAAGTATCTTGGCAGTTATAGTACTAAAACCAGCCGGCTAAAATGGATTTGGAAGATCTTAGAAGGCGATCTGTGACTCAAACTCCGTATAACTCAAAACCAAGAGAGTCCACAGGCCACGGAACAGCTGAAACACAGAAGGCTCTGCCTCCCTCCCTCCCTAGTGAAAACACATGTGGAGGCACGTGAACTCCATCCTTTTTAAGTTCTCCTCCTTCTGAAAATAGTAAGATAGAGAAATAGGAATCACCCTTTGGAGGATCCACAGGCATCCCTCACATGTGGCTCTTCTGTCTTTTACCTACCATCTTACTCAAAGTTACATTTTCATGAGCTCATGGTAAAGACTTAATGAATGTGTGCTGAATAAATACAAAAATGAGGAAATGAAATAGTATACATTTCTCAAATGCTTCCTTGGAGAGTTAGAGATGCATTGATGAGTGGCTATATGGACAAATACATAAATGAACAATGAATTTGTCACTCTGTGATGGAAACACCCACAGCATTTCCCTCTCTCCTTATTCTGATGACATATAATTGAATTAATAGCATTAGATGTGTCTGTGATATGACCCTGGTGTGCTCTTTTCTGCCATCCCTCTCATGTCATACCTCATCTCCACACGTGCGCGCGCACACACATATCTGCACGTCTAAGGCAAAACCATTCACACAGGTGTGGGTGCTGGGAGGAAGAAGAAAGGTGGAGCGTGTATCCCAAGTGCTTCTTCTTGCGTAATAATTTGCCCTGAGATCAGTAGGAGCTTTGATACATCTCAAAGTCCTAAGACTGGAACATAATTCCTAGGAGCATCTTCTTTTCTACTTACTCATCTTCTTCTACTCTTCTTTCTTCATCTTCCTCATTCTCTTCTTCTTCTTTTTAGACTTGATGTTTTTTTAATTTCTTTTCTTTTCTTTTCTTTTTTTACATTTAATCACTGTATATCTACACAGCATACAAACCATCTTCTTCATTATTGCGATAAATGACATACTAACACAATATCCACCACTACCCCAAGGAAAGTTTGGTCAATTGGTTTTAATGCTCTGAGGAGGCTTATTTTCAACTAGTACCTGTGACATCTGTGAATGGTTTTATTTTAGTAGCCAAGCAGACGGGAGTGTGTATGTGGAGGGGTACTCACTAGAGGTGAGGAAAGAGGTGAGAGGAAAAGAAGAGCGCACAGAGGTCATATCATAGACACATGAATACTATTAGGTCCTCGGGAAAGTCATGACGTATTTCCCTCTGCGAAAATGTGCCATGACTTTCCCAACAATTCAATATTAATTCAATCCTATGTCATCAGCAGCGTGTGAGGGATGGTGTGATTATTTCATCAGCCGTTATCACCCAGCAAGTGTCAGTTTGCTTGTCAACCAGTCATGACCCTTTGTATATGCCTGGTAAGTGTAACCCATATAAACTCAAGCGTCCTCATGGCCCTCTCAACTCTTGTGTAGTCAAAAGAAATAAATAGTCAATGCTTAAATCCTTCAGAAATAATGGAGGTTTGCAGATGGATTTTCTGGGTGAGAAGGCACAAGGATTTTGTGTTGCTTTAATTGCTTTTCTCCTGAGGAGCCAGAGACCTATGCTCTGAATCCAATGCATTAAAACCCTCTGCCTTGTTATAGTCTTCCAGCGCCAACAAATAAAGTGCGTAACTGCCTTTCAGAAGTATGCAGGAACAGCCAAGATGTATTAATAACATTGACTTATGGCCAATGAGTCCCTTCCCCACACTCAACCCAGCCACTCATTCAACCCAGATTCTCCTTTCTTCTCCACTCACTGCAGAGTTCAGAGTCGCACGGTGAGGGTGGTGGGGCGGCTGCCTCTTTAGCTTCCCCTGCCCCTGCCGCTTCGTTAACCTCTGAGCCCACTATCCTGCCTTCCCACGAGTGTCTACCCACCGTGGTCTCCACAGAATCATGAAGTTTCAGGCTGAAATGTTGATCCTTGGCATCAGATAGTAACACAGTAGTAACACAACGCTTTGTGAGGCTCACCCGCATGAGAAGGATCTGGGTTCAAATCTGGAAACCTCCCTGATTGTGTAAGGTGCACAGGTACCTTACACGATCTATGGCTGGTTGAAGCTGGGGGCGGGTCATAGCATCAGGACCTCATTGAAATGCCTGGCACTCTCTTTTCCTGTTTTTTTTTTTCTCTCTCTCACGAAATAAGTACACTTTTAAAAGTAAAAATTAAATGTTGGTTCTTTGTTCAAATAAAATGCGCATGTCACTCTAAAGTTCAGGGCAGCCCGGGAGTGACACTGTCTCAGTCATGGTGGGGCCTTATGTGACTGACATTACCCCTCTGGAGATGAGTCATCCAATTAGGGGGTAATGTCCTCAACCTAAGCCTTAGGCTCAATTTGGAGTGTCTCCTAAATGGGATTAGGGAAGTCACTCCCTACTCCATCTTGCTTTTAGGTCAAGGTGTACTGGCCCCATACCGCCCTGGCTGCCCTTGCTTGAGCTCCATTATTCAGTCTCGCTCAGCAAAGGTGCCATAGTGGCTGGCCTGTGGTGCAGTGGTTAAGTGCTATGATTTAGGAGCCAGAGTCACACAGCTGAGCAAGGTTGCCATCCCTGCCCAGGCAGCTGAAGAACACGCTGTGTGTGTGTGTGTGTGTGCTCAAAATTCCGATGAGATGGGGAACCAGCAGTTAGCGTAATGGCTATGTCGCTGGACTCCCATGTAGTCGACCGCGGTTCATGTCCTGGACCCGGTGGCTTAAAAAACTCACGCCGGGCACGTGTGTGTGCGTGCCCAAGATCCTGAGAGGAGAATGGAGGAGAAGGGATTGCGGTGTGACCATCAGCCCTGGGGGGTGATTTCTCGCTTTCTGTCTCTATGTCTCTCTCTGTCTGGCGAGCGCACGCGCCCTACAGTGAAAATCTCTCCAAAAAAAAAATTCTGATGAGATGGAGAAATGGAGGAAAAAGAATTGGTGTGGGGTCCAGCAGATAGCGTCATTGTTCTGTTGCTGGACTCCCATGTAGTTGACTGCAGTTCGAGTCCTCGAACTTAAAGGTTATGCCAGGCACTTGTGTGTGTGCCCAAAATCCCAAGAGGAGAATGGAGGAGAGAAGGGATTGCAGTGTGGCCATCCTTCCTGGGGGTAATTTCTTGCTTTCTGTTTCTCTCTGTCTCTGTCTCTCCGGCAAGTGCATGTGTCTTATAGCAAAAAATCTCTCTTTAAAAAACAATCTAAAAAGAATTGCAGTGTGACCACACCCCATGGGTTGGGGGTGCTTTCTCTGTCTCTCTGTGGTGAGTTCATGTGTCCTCTGGTAACTTACATAAAAATGGTGTGCCATTTTGTTACTTCTTGTTCCTCAGTTTCTGTGTGCCACGTCAGCAGAGAAAATTCAGGGAGTCCCTCCAGTTTAAAACCAGCTCTCAAATTGCTCCGCCACTCTGCCAAGTGTTGCTGATCTCTCTCTCGCAAGGGCTGATCCAAGTGCTTCTCATTATCCAAGCTAGCCTCGATCGCTCCCTCGGGGATGCCTCTCCGTCGTAGCTCCTCCCACCGCAACGCAGGCAGACTTCAAGCTGGTGCAGATTGCTAGCTTGGAGTTCAGTGCAGGAATCCTAGCTACCCTCCATGCTCCTGGCTCTAGGGCAGTGAGGTGGGCACTGAATTAGATGCCGCCTGCTTGTAGAATTGCAAATACTCTCCTCTGTGCAGTGCCTAACCATACCTTTTCTCTGGCTTTGCTGCCAGCCACCCCTGAAACCTTCCAAACCAACCACTAACTCAACTTAAAGCCTTTTTCCCGGTTCCTTGCATGGAACTTCCTCTGAGTGTCTTACGTTTCTAGCAGCAATCAGCTTGTATGAACAGGTTCAAAGCCCACTGGACTATGAGCCTCACAGTAGCAATCGTCTTGGGGTGGGGTTGGGGCATCTGAGCTAGAACAGCAAAGGCTTGAAGCAGTCCCACTGACTTCCTCCATCCTTGCATAAAGTCTCTTGTTTCTTAAAGCAGAGGAGGTATCTATGAGGACAGGACTAACTGCTAATGTCCAATTTGCATTCTCAAGAGGGTTTTCATGGGCATCCTCCCTTTAGCCAATTCACAGCAGCCAGCATTGGTCTGATTCTCTGTGTGGGGCTGAGACCTGAAAGCCACATTCTTCTCTAAAATACTAATTTTAGGGTCCAGTCCTAGTGGTTCATGCTGCTAAGACGCTGAGCTCTGCAGCCTGAGACCACACAGAAGAGGTGGGTTCAATTCCTAGCCCAACCTAAAGGCCAGGTGCAATGGTGTATGCTTGTAATCCCAGCAACTCAGGGAGGCTGAGGCAGGAGGATTGTGACATGCCAAGAGCCTGTCTTTAAAATAGTAATTTTGATGTCCTGTCCTGAGAACTATATTCTTCTCTAAGAGAGTAATTTTGATGTCAGAATAGGTTCTACTGTTTCTCTCAGGCCTCCCGTTTTATTCAATGTTTTTAATCTGACTCACCTCCACTTGTTTGTATTTTAACAATTTGGCAATCTCAGGAGGTGTATCTATGGCTCAGATCTGATTATTATTTTTATTTAAAAAGAGAGGACTTGGGACCAGCAGATAGTGTAATAGTTATGTTGCTGGACTCCTACGTAGTTGACTAGGGTTCGAGTCCTGGACCTGGCAACTTCAAACTAATGCCAGGCATGTGTGTACGTGCGTGCCAAGATCCTGAGAGGAGAATGGAGGAGAAGGGATTACAGCAAGGCCATCCCCCCTGGAGGGTGATTTCTCACTTCCTGTCTCTGTCTCTCTGGCGAGCACACGCACCATATAGCAAACATCTCTCTTTAAAAAGCCAAAAAACAAATAATAATAAAAAATAAAAAGCAGAGGACTGTGCCTTAGGCAGAGTCCCATTCACCCCCTCCTCAGTAGCTATATGCTGCACAAAGCAGGGGCTCCTTGTGGCTCCTACATGGGGTCACATTCTGAAAGCACACTCAGAGAATGGGGGGTGGCAAAGCAGTAAAAGACGATTCTCTCCAAGGCTGACCCACTTTTGAAGGTTCAGAGGCCTCCTTGAGCACACTGGGCACGTGTGTGCCCATGACCCAGGGCTGGCCTAGGCTGGGTGTGGATCACAGCAGCAACGAGGTTGGGAGAGCTATCTTGTGTCTATGTCTCTTCTGCTTAGAGAAGAACTAAACAAATAAACTTAAAAAAATAGAAGAGGCTTAGCAATTTCAAAAAGTTAAAAATAAAAGCAAATTCAATTCCATATATGAAAGAATGGAGTTGTGACATAAACTAGCTAGCTCTTCTCCAAACCCAATTCCTCTTCCTCCCGGCCACACGGCTAGATGGTATTTTCCAGCCTCCCTTGCAGGTAGGAGTGGCCTCGTGACTGTGTTCTGAAAGAAGAAATGCCCATGGGTATTTCAGTTGAAGTGTTCCCCACTTCCAGGCCCAGGCTGTAAAAACACCTACCATCCGTCTCTACCGCCTTTCGCTGTCTCCTGACTGGATGGAGATGAGCTCTGCCACATGGGAAGGGTGTGCTGAAGATGGGAAGGAGCCCAGTTGTTTGAATCACCACTGATAGGAGAGTTGTCCACCAATTTAGAACACATATTTTAGACTCTATGTGAGTAAGAAGTAAATTTCCATTATGTTTGAGCCACGGTGTATTTGTTTATTTTAGCAGTTGGCATCACCTGAACTAATGTATCATGAGGCTTTCTTCTGTTTGTTTGTTTGTTTGTTTTTTTGGGCAGGGGTAGGGTAGCACATCGCCCAGACAAATTTTCTAAACATTCCTCAGGAGCCAGGTGGAGGTGAAACAGTAGCAGAATGGGACCCACATGGGAAGGTCTTCAGTTCACTTCCCAGGACCTCCTTCTGCATGCTGGGCATAGGTGTATGGGCCCGGTTCCAGGCTGGCTGTGACTGAGGGTGGATCATGGAGACTCTCTAGGAACTGCTTCTCTCTTCTCTCTCTTTCTCTCCCTCTCTCTCATGGAAGAAATAAATAAACTTAAAAAGTTTTCAGATATCTCTCAAAACCTTCTTCATAACCACTTAGCCATTAACCCATTCTAAAATCTTGTCTTCCACTGATAAAGCAAATTCCCTGAGAAACATAATCTACCTCCCATTTTAACCACTGTTCTTTTGAGGGGCTGTCTTTTCTTGGGAATTTTGGTAAACAAAAAACCTTCCCACTCATACATAAGTTTTGCTTAAATAAGTTAACTATATTTGCCAACAATTTTATTTAGGCCCAAGAAAAGTAAACTTTATTCCACTCCACACTAAACTGAACAGTTGATCTTTGTCATTCCAAAATAATCTTATATAAAATAATTAAAATAATGTAATGCTGTATAATCATTACTAGAAAAATATTACTTGTTGTATTAATCAGGATAAGAGAGACCTGGCTGAAGGAAACAACTAACCTCCCTCGAATTTGATATAACCCAACCAACATTTTTCTCTTCAACACACAAACTCTGCTTCAGATCCAGGAGACTCCAGAGAAGCTGTGCTCCATGGGGTAGCTCAGAGATCCAGGCTGTTTTGATCTTGGACCACTGTCATCTCAGTAGGCACTTCCACAGTAGAGGAAGAGGATATGGGATCCTCTTTTACTGGCCCTTCCATGACACATCACCTCCAGTCCCACCTCATTGCCCAGAAGAAGTCATATCATTTCTCCAGAACAGAGACGGGAGATGTAAGTCTTCTCACGTGCCCATGTGAAGAAGAGAACTGGATATGAGTGAGTGGTAAACACTAGAAGATTCCCTTTGACACCTTTGATATTTGTTTCTCAGTATTTATGTTGTGAATTTCTGGTAAACCCAAATTTTTCTCCAAAATTATCCTGCAATTTAAACTTTTTTCATGATATCACTTGGACTTTTTGTTTCCAGCTCCAGCTAGTTAGAAGTGCAATGCAAGGAAACTAGTCTATTTTAATATAAACAAGAACAAAGGAAAGAAGAATCCTGGGAGAGAGCTGCTCCTTCTCTCAGAGACATGTTCAGCGTGGCCAGCACAGGAGACCAGTCCAGGGTGGGAGGCAGCCAGGGAGGAGGTGTTTGTAGCATCGTGCCCCACCTCTCCTCTTCCCAAATCACATAGCTTCCTGCCAAGATAAAAATATCCAGAGCCTCTGTCATTTTAGCAAGATTCAATTAAAACTGTCCTAAATTAAGAAAATCTAGTCATTGTTTGCATTCCTAGATGCCTATGTTTAGTAGAGTCGCACGTAAGCAGAGAAATGAAAAATTAGCTTAATTTTTTGGCTGCAGTGAAGAGTGTGAATTGGTTTTCTGTCACTTGTGGGGAACATCTTGTGTCTTCCCTCAGCTGGGTTTCTCTTGGGAGAGTGCTTCTTCCCACCCTCCTGAAGGCCTCTGAGGACAAGCGTTAGCTTGGCTCTGCCCTGGGAGAACTCCAGAGCCCACAAACAATCACTCCAGGGGCCAGAGGGCAGGGGCTCCTCCTGAGAACAGCTGTGGTCCACCAAGGCTTCTGTGCAACTGACAGCTGCTCCCAAGTGGGCTTAGAGTAGAAATGGGGGGACTACTCCCACATGAGTGTTTGTCACCCTCAGAGCAGTGCTGTAAGCAGGGAAGGTGCTCAGAAACCTTCTGTTTTAAAAAGAGAACCTTCCGGAATCTGGGGCACTAGAAGGAATGGCTGTAGAGAGGCCCTGAACACAGTCTCTGGACTCAGCCTGTCTTGCTTGAATCCCAACTCTGGCACTGGTTGGCTCTGTGTACTTGAACATGGTACTCAAGCTCTCTATACCTGTTTTTCCCTAATTGTAGCACACAGCCCAGGGTGATAATGCAGTTGGTGGGAAATGGAGCTGCAGTGCCGGAAGCCACATGGCCAACCATGGGTTCAGATCCCAGGTTGGCTTGTAAATATTCCAGGCATATGCATGCATCCCCAAGAGCCTGATGAGCTAGAGGGCCAGGGAAGATGGATCACGAAGCCCTATCAAGGGTCTCTCTTGGTCTCTCTCTCGCTCTCACACACACGTGTTTTCTATCATGAATAAAATAGACTGTTAAGAAGAAGGTAATTGTAGTGCACACCCCACAGGATTGTTGTGAGGGTTAATCTAGTTACTAGATGTTATTCCTTAGAACATGCCTGTCTATAGTACCTGTCCAGTAGGTGCTGGCTTTTGCTATGATCACAAAAGGGCCCTCCCTCCTGAGCACCTCCTGACCTCTGGATGCCCCCACTTGGTTTCCTGTGGCAGCCTCCTAGACAGTTTCTCCCCACGGTGCCTCACTGTTCAAATACTGGAGTTTTTAAACGTTTTATTTTAAATCCAGAAAGCCGATCGCCTTGATGGATCACATACAAGCAGTGTCTGATACGTGGATAGGGAGAGAGCTAAGCAGGGTGGGCCCCCAGATGCAATCTGGGGTTCGGTCCAGCAGTAGGCTGTTGTGGGAACAGCCCAGAGCTGGAGAATCTTTCGGCAAAACCCAGAGCAGATTCAGACCCTGGAAGTAACCATGGAAACAAGAGCCCACAGAGGATCGAGGGTGTGGGATGGGTAAGTGGGTGGATGGATGGATGGATAGATCCATGGGTGACGGATGGGTAGATGGGTAGGTGGATGTCAATGTTACAGCAGAAGGGTAAGGGCCAGAGGGCAGCTTCTGTGAGTACCTCTGAGCTGGGGAGGCTTGGAGGGCTGGAATGTGTCCTAGAGTGATTAACTGGACATGATAAGAACAGGGCAGGGCAGAAAGAGGATCTTCCCTGAGAGATTTATCCCAAGTCTCTCGGGTAAGGAAGGATAAGGGGAGTGGGGTTTTAAGCAGGGTCCTTGTGCTTCTCTGTGTCCAGGCCAATTCTGCCTTACCTGACCTGTGTTATGGCCCCCTGCCCACGCCTTCCTATTGACATCAACCTGGTGTTCCTGAGCCCTGACTGTTCCACTCAGCCACCGCCCACGGGCACAGAAATGCAGTCAGTACATTGCAAGTCAAGCTGGCCAGAGTAAGGTTTACAAGTGCCTCCCACCAGCACCATGCTGCCCAGGCATCTGCCCAGCACCGTGGAGAGCTGGAGCATCCTGCTACCAGCTGCATGTGTGTCCTGACTCTGTCACTTCTGAGTCTGCTTCTGGATACAATAATAATCTTTATTACATTTTTCTGCCCAGTTCCCTGCTGCTTTACCCAGGAACTTGGGCCTACACCCTTCCTCAGATGTGCAGTGTGTTCGGGTCAGAGTCAACAGCGTTGTTCTGGACAAGAATGTTATAAAGTCCAACCCAAGGCTGGGGACTATTTCCTGGGACCAGTCCAGGACTCATAGAGAAGCAGGGAATCCTGGGCCTCATTCTGGACTGAGTCCTTCCAGGCGAGGGCAGCCACTGGGGACCTCCGTAGGCTCTTCACCTCCCATCGGAGAAGATGGATGTGCAGAATGTCTACCAGCTTCTGTTCACCCATTGGCAGCTAGGGATACTGGTACCCCACTTTCTGTAATCCTCTCTTCATGTAGCCTCCACGCCTCCCATGGTTATGTGGGGCTATGTGACAGTGTTCTGGCCAAGGAATGAGATGAAGTGGCGTGTGCCACTCCCAGACCTGGCTTTGAAGCTCTCTTGTATCATCCCCCTCATCCTTCTCTTTCCTCAGCTCTCCACTTGATGCAGAGGATCCCAGAGAATGATTCCCAGGCCCCAGATGCTAGCAGAGATTGAGAGGGAAGAAGCCTGGGTCCTAGAATCACGGCATCGAGGTGACTCCCAAACACTTAGCTAGACAGTGACATGTGCAAGAAATAACCCTTTCATTATGTTCAGTCACTGGGATTTGGGGGCTGGTTGTTATAGCAATTAGCCTACTCTAATTAATTCTGTACTAATTGAAATAATTAAGAGGACAGATTTTGGAACGAGGAGACATGTTTGAGTCTAAACGCCCAACTTAATGGGCATCAGTAAAATGAGGGTGATGATAGGACCCAGGCGAGGCAAGGGGCCAGCAGAGAATGTAGCACAGGGTGGACATCACACGCACACAGTAACTGGTTCTAGTTATGGTAAACAGTTTAAGTTCTTGCTACAAGCCAGACCTTGGTATAGCCCCACGACGCTTCTTTTAAGTCTCGTAATAATCTTATGAGTTAGGGACCATTGTGGATTTAAAAACGAGAGCACGAAGCATGACCAGGGTAACAGTTTTGCCCAAGGATACCTGGCCAGTGAGCTGATTAAGGTGGTCTGGCTCTAGGGCACAGACCGGCCAGTGGCTTGGCTCCCTCACTGTCATCGCCCTCAGCGTCATTTTCTCCACGCTCTTGATCTTCATCTATCACCTGCACTGGTAGATGGTTGCTGAGACCCCTCGGTTCACTGAACACAGGTGGGGCTTCAAGGTGGATTGTCCTGATGTGGGAGTCCCATTAGGCCAAGAGAGGGGGCCAGTCCTCTGGACTGACTGGGGGCTTCAGTCCAGCTTCTAATTACCCAGAAGAGGGTCAGGAAAGGAGAGAGGGGGCAGAAGTCAGAGGACACACAGAGAGGACACACAGAAGGGGATGGAGAGGGAGCTCCTGGGAGTACAGGCCTCAAACGCCACACTGCGGACTTTCAGGAGGCCCTGGCACAGAGGGGAAAGATGGCCAGAGCCCTAAGGTAGGGAGAGTGGATCTGAGAGGGGCCCCTGAGGCAGATGGCTGCCTCTACCTTCCCAGCCATATGACTTCTTGTAAATTTCTCTCATGGTAACCCTAAGTCTAAATTCAATCAAGTGTCTTTTAACTCTTCTTTTCTTGTCCTTGAATGTTCTGGGGATCTCAGGCCCACAGGAGCAGCACCCGGTGGGGCTGGTGCAGGAGATGGAACAGGTGGGACCTGAGGGCTCCAGCCCACAGGACAGGTCCTCTCTGCATGCCAGCCATGGGGGGCTGGAGCTGTGGAGCCTCCAGAAACATCAGCCTTCTGTCCCTTGTTGACTTCTGGGGAGCTCCTAGGGATGGGGGTGGAGGTGGGCTGCTGTAACTGGATAGGAGGTGGCCTCTGAGACAAAGCCAAGGACCCACATACAAAAAAAAAAAATTCAATCCAGCATCCAGAAACAACACAAAAGCTACATGAATATTTACTGCGGCTTCCTGAGAATACACTTAATGAGGAATTGCTTTCATAACGTGCAGGGAAACTTCTTAGAGTTTGTTTGCCAGCTTTTCTCCCAATCTCCTGCCCCTCCTCGTCCAAAGTTGTGTCCCTCTTTTCCCCATCCGGCCTTCCCAGGCTTGGAGGAGGCGTCCCCATTTCTTCAGGCTGCCTCCACCCCAGCAGCTTTTCTGTGCCCTCTCCCTCTCTCTCTCTCTTTTTAAAAATGTGCTGTAGTGTATGTGCACTCGCCAAAGAGAGGCAGAGAGGGAAAGTGGGAGATCATTCGCCAGGGCGGGGAGATGACCACAGCGTAATCGCTTCTCCTCCTTTCTCCTCTCAGGACTTTGGCCATGCACACACACGCACCCAGCATGTTTTGCAAGCTGCCAGGTCTGGCCCTCGAACTGCACAGTTGGCCATATAGGATCCAGCTGCCTCAACCAGGCTGGCCTGCTTGGCCCTCTGTGCCTTCCTACTGCAGTCCCACGCAGGCAGGCCAGCCAGCTCCCTTGTTCTCCCGCATCACGGTCAATGTAAGGAAAGCTCTGACGCTGATCCTCTCCAAGGAGGAAAAGAAACCATGACTTCCTAATCACAAGTTCTGAGCCTGAGAGCAGCAGGCACAGAACCTCCTGGAGGTGTGGGCTGAAGGAGGCTGTGACAAATGCACCAAGCTTTGTGCTCCCAGTGAGTGCCCCAAGAGTTGGGGCGGTGGGGTGGGCATCGATGAAGCTGAGTCCCAGCCTGCCTTGGTGCGATGGGGCACACAGCTCCAGTCCACACCCCCAGGCAGGCTGTTCAGTGTTGAGCCCTGGCGCCGCATTATAGTCACGTGGGGAGCGCTAAGAAAACACTGATCCTCAGGTCCTCCACCGGAGACTCTGGTTTAATCGGTCTGGTATGAGGCCTAAAACATCCACGAGCACCGGCTAGTTTAAAATCTCCCCAGGTGATTCTGATGTGCAGAGAGGGACGTGCTCCACTTGGCTGGTCAGCTGGTCAGCTGCTCAGTAGCACACCCACAGCCTCGGGCACGTAACCCCCTCGCCCCACAACTCCTTTTTGATTCGCTGGGAGGAAGAAGTGGGGCCAAGAGTCTGGCTGGCACAGAACAACAAGACAGCCTTTGGAGCCTCATTTATTAATAAATTAATAAATAATCATTTATCAATAGCTATTTGGTGAAAGGGTTGTGAAGGCATGATTGAAAGCGACGGGGGGATGCAGTCTGATTGGACAGTGAGACTTCCCTGAGTAGATGACATTTAAATTAATACCTGAGTGGGGCCAGCAGGTAGTGTGGTGGTTAAGCCACTGGACACCCACATGGCCAGTTGCAGCTTGAGTCCTGACCTGGTGACATGAAAATTATGCCAGGGATGGGAACCAGGAGTTAGTATAATGGCTATGTCGCTGGACTCCTATGCAGTTTCAGTCCCGGACCCGGTGGCTTAAAACTCACGCTGGGCGCGTGTGCATGCATACCCAAGATCCTGAGAGGAGAATGGAGGAGAAGGGATTGTGGC
>NW_006160167.1:2654502-2665996 GCF_000334495.1 Tupaia belangeri chinensis | reverse complement strand
GCGAGCCCACGCTCCCTCTAGGAAAAACTTCTCCAAAAAAAAAAAAAATTATGCCAGGCATATGTGTGTATGTGCTCAGAAAAGAAGGAGTGGCAGTGTGCCCATCCCCCTGGGGAGAGGGCTGGTTTCTCACTTTTCCCTTTCTCTGTCTCTCTCCAGTGAGTGCATGCACCCTATGGCAAAAACATATATATATATATATGAATTAATACCTGAGGAACAAGAAGGATCCTGACAGGTGAAGCTGCCATGGCAGGCAGAGAGAACAGTAGGTGCAAAGGCCCGGCACAAGCAGGAGGCAAGGGGGGCGGGAGCTGGAGCGTAACTGATGGAGAAGAGGGTGATGGGCAAAGCCTGCAAGGTGGGCGGGGCTCCTCGCCAAGGGTCTTGCAGCTGCGGTGAGACAATGGCTTTCACTCTCAGTGCAATTGGGAGCCCCTGGGAAGCTTTCAGGAGGGAACAACATGACCTGGTTTGTGTTTTGAAGGGACTTTCTGGCTGTGCTGGGGAGGGTAGCTGGCTAATGGGGAGCAGGATGGCCCCTGCTGTTGGAATGGCAGGCACCCCTGTGCTCACACCCCAGGGGAAAGACCAGGGCTCAGCTCTCTCCTGCCCACACAGGGAATGTAGGTCAGGCAGCCCAGCTTCCTCAGCCACGCCGCCAGTGCAGCCCCCTCGCCTGTCAGGGAGAAAACACGGAGTCTGAGATGTGTGGGCTCGGCTGGGAGATCAGTGCTGGCAGGGGAGGCCGAGATAATAGCCACCCAGATGCAAGGATCTGGGCCACCACTCCGGGTCCCTTCATCGCCCTTTCTAGGGTGCCTCCCCCTCTACCCCTCCATCCCCGTAGGATCTCCCCGAGAGGCAGGCCAGCCCAGAGGCAGGCCTCAACCTGTGCCTGGAGCAGGCAGCCGTATTTTAAGATCAGGGCTCAGACCTCTCAATAAACCATAAACAAAGCCAGCTTCCCTGGTACAGAAGGAGACGGCTCCATTTCTCTTCAGCGCAGTGACTGGGAAATAAACAAGTGGCTCTGCCTGTCACATACACTTAACCCCACAAAGGCATCTGTCAGACCCACGAGCTTCTGGAGCTTCTGCCTCAGCCTTTCCAAGAAATAACTGATGTGCCCAAACTCGGGCTTCTCCCCGCGGACTCCGAGTTACTGTGCCATTCACAGGAAGGCAGGTATGGGGGCTTGTCCCTGACCCCAGCTCACAGGAAAGCTGACAAAGACAGGAGCAGACAGGCCCAGGGCAGCCGGCCCATGTTACAGAGCTCCCGGCTGGGGAAGGGGACAGAGGGAGGGAGGGAGGAAGAGGAAGAAAAGGTGAGGTGCAGGGGTTTGGCAGGATGGGAGACAGGCTGAGAGGGGCGTGGTGTGGGCCCTGTTAGAGAAATGAGAGAGCTGAGAGACCCTGGGGCCCAGACAGAGCCCTGGCAGTGTGCGAACGCAGCAGCTGTGAGTGTGGGAGAAAAAAGAAACAGAAGGCTGAGGGGCTCTCTCCATGGGTGAAATCTCCCACGGCCACAAAGGAAGGAGGAATGAGCAAGAACAAAAACAGGAGCAGACGGAGGCAGGCAGATAAATAAAGCAGGGGAGAAAGGAAAACCCCAGCGTCATCAAATCCGGGCGTGCCTAGGAAGAAGGACCCTCCTGACGCAGCAGGAGAAGGTGATGCATGCATTGAGCTGAGCCAGGGTCAGGGGCCCAGGCCAAGGCTAGTAGGGGGGTCTGGGAATGGTGGCATGTAGCCAAAGTCGCACGGACATGTGGCAGTGAAGCAGAAGGGGGCTGTGAGCTGTGGAGGGGCAGAAGGCGGGCAGTCCATGGTGAGAGGACTGGGGTGAGGGCTAACGAGAGGCCCAGGGCCATGAAGGCTGTCTGTCTCTGCTCAGGGCAGCTGCAGCAGAGAAACCTCCCAGCCACTGCTGCCCCCAAAGTGTGGGAGGGGATTGAAAAGGGTGAAAGAGGCAGTGACACATGATCACACACGCACTTAAGCACACACGCCCTCAGCAATGGCTGCACGCGCTCAGCGGTATTCCCATGGGGATGAGGGAGACCCAGTGGCCCCCAAACCACAGCCCAACCAGGTGAAGGAGAACCACAGCCTTCAAATGGTCGATCTCACAGACCTAGAAGGACGCGGAGGTAAGCATGCATCACAGCTCAGACCCTGAAAGGAACAGACATGGAGGCAAAGGCAGCAGATACCAGGTCTCTCTCACACACACTCATGCATACACACGCCCTTTCAGAGAAAGGAAACCTGTGTGGCCCTCACCACCCTATTCTTCCTCCCTGGAATGTGGTTGTCTCCCAGAAATCTCCCAGGCGTGCATTGTTGTATAAAGCCATCTCGGCAGGCAGCACACCTGCACGCACACCCACACACCTACTGGGAGTCAAGTAGCTGGCACAGGGACGGGTCAGACTACAATCCTGGAGACCCCCCATGAGGTCAGGGCGACAGTCCTTCTAGGGCCCTCCTAAGCACTCTAGCACTGCACAGAGCACCTCTCCAGCTGGGGTTTGCTCCCCACTGAGGCTACGGTGGCTGCTGTGAGACTGGAGCCCCCCCTTTCAGGGGCCTTCCCATGACTTCTGACCAAGACGTATCAACACTTGCCCCCTGCTATGCTCACACACCTCATGTGCACCCGTCTTTGCAATTAGGGACCATGGAAAAGGGCCGAGAGACCAAAGGGAGAGGTCCCTCAGGAACTGGGGTTCATTTACCAGCTCAACCCAGCAGGCAGGGCCTTAATTCTAATACTAGGAGTCCAAGAGCTCAGATCCAGGTCACAGGTCTTGACGGGGATGCATCTGAGCACATTAAGGCTGAGCTCACAGCCCACGATCTCCACTGTGCTGCACGCACACAGCTGCCAGTAAGTATATGCGTGCACACACTTGACCTTGTCTCAGGCCCACAGAATTGTCCACTGCATACAGCACACGGCCTGCACACCGCACTGACACAGCCTGGACTCTCCCCACCTGTCAGAGGGCCCATTTAGATCAAGGCTGTACGCTGAAAACTCTCACTGTCCTTACACTACACACACTCACAAGGTTCCACGCTCTCCCGCAGCCCACACGGCACACCACACCACACCACACACCACATCGGTCTGTACACACGGTGCCCACACAGAGTTCCCAGGCAGAACTCCGTGACTCCCTCCCACGCCGGTGGGGCCTGAGCTCCCGCCCCTGCAAGCTAAGTTGAGTTCGACCTGGGATTTCTCGGCCCCCTCGTCTCCCCTCCAGTTCCTGTTCCCCAACAACCCCACCCTTGAGCTTCAGGAAACTTTCATCTGGTCTTGGAAAGAGGGAACCAGGAGTTCCTCCCGTCTTGCCCTACTCCTGGGCACGTGCAAGCTGCTCCCAGCTCTCGCCAGACTCAGTGGGAAAAGGTCACCGTAGGCAGCCCTCTGCCTGCCTGGGGGTGGTGGTGATAACAGCTGTCACTGGGGGATGGGTAGGGGACAGGCAAAGGTGCCGGCCCAGAGCCGAGCCAGGGACATAAGGGGGTCGCTGTGACGCGTCAGAGGAGCTCAGAGACGCGGCGGCGGCAGCATCTTCAGAGTCTGGGGCCGAGGCCGCGCCCCGGGCTGAAGCGCGCGGAGCTGTCCGTTCAGCACCACCGCGCCGCGCCCATCGCAGGGCCGAGCCAAGGCGCACCGGCTCCGCTCCCGCTCCGGTTCCGCGGGCGCCGGCGGCGTGGGCTCTTGCCTCTCTCGGGGTGAGCGGCGCGCGGATCCCGGGTGGCGGGGGGGCGCTCTGCGAGCGTCTGTGTCACGCAGCCACCTGTGAGCCTCCGGTAACTGCAGGCAGCGGCGGCGTTCCTGGCCCGAGACAGCAGGAGACTCACGGCGGACCCCGCCCGCCGGCCCGCCGGGCGCACACACAGGCGCACACACACTCGCACCCGCGCGCACACGCACAGCCAGCTAGCAGCGGCGACCGCCGCGATGCTCGCCAGCAGGTCGGGGAAGTTTCCCGCCGGCCTCGGCCGCAGGCGCCAGTGCTCCCAGGTAAGCGCTTCCAAAACCCGCAGGGAGAGCCAGGGTAGCCCCACTGGGTAAGGCGCAGTGCACGCGGCCCCGGGGCACAGCGCCAGGAAGGCGAGAGGACCCGGGGTGGGGGGCGTGGGGGTTCCAGTCGTGGAGGCGGGACACAGGAGACGCCGGCCCGTCCCCCTTCCCCCCGGCCGGGGTCTACAAACTCGGATGGTGAATTTCCCCGCCCCCCTGCCAAAGCTACGCGCCCCTCATCTCGGCCCAGCCCTGCCGGTGCATATCTCAGCTCCGGTCCCGCCTGTCTGCGGCGAGCGGGCGGGGGCGTCTCCTCCGCCTGCCCACGGGCAAGGTCAGCACGCAGCTCCCCTGGGCTCTCAGAACGGCGGGGGTGTCCCCCAGGCAAACAAAAAGATTTCCAGGACCCTCGGAGAGGGGGCTGCAGGCGCGGCCATGCTAGTGGAAACGTACCCCTCCCAGCCTTTCCTTGGGAGGGGTCCAAATCCCGCAGAACGGCTCTCCCACCCCAGGTCCCTTCAGCACCCAGAGAGCCCCCTGGAGACGACTGTGCCCGCCAGAGACCGGTGGAGAGAAAGAGAGGGCTCTGGGGCCGGGCGCTCACGACAACGGCGTTCCCTCCGCTTCCAGGTGTAGCGCCCCCGCGCGGCGCGGGCGGCTGGGCGTCTCCAGCATGACCGGCCAGAGCCTGTGGGACGTGTCCGAGGCCAACGTCGAGGATGGAGAGATCCGCATCAACGTGGGCGGCTTCAAGAGGAGGCTGCGCTCGCACACGTTGCTGCGCTTCCCTGAGACGCGCCTGGGCCGCCTGCTGCTCTGCCACTCGCGCGAGGCCATCCTGGAGCTCTGCGACGACTACGACGACGTCCAGCGCGAGTTCTACTTCGACCGCAACCCTGAGCTCTTCCCCTACGTGCTGCATTTCTACCACACTGGCAAGCTGCACGTCATGGCCGAGCTGTGCGTCTTCTCCTTCAGCCAGGAGATCGAGTACTGGGGTATCAATGAGTTCTTCATTGACTCCTGCTGCAGCTACAGTTACCACGGCCGCAAAGTGGAGCCGGAGCAGGAGAAGTGGGACGAGCAGAGCGACCAGGAGAGCACCACGTCCTCCTTCGATGAAATCCTAGCCTTCTACAACGACGCCTCCAAGTTTGACGGGCAGCCCCTGGGCAACTTCCGCAGGCAGCTGTGGCTTGCGCTAGACAACCCTGGCTACTCGGTCCTGAGCAGGGTCTTCAGCATCCTGTCCATCCTGGTGGTGCTGGGCTCCATCATCACCATGTGCCTCAATAGTCTGCCGGACTTCCAGATCCCTGACAGCCAGGGCAACCCAGGCGAGGACCCGAGGTTCGAAATCGTGGAGCACTTTGGAATCGCTTGGTTCACATTTGAGTTGGTGGCCAGGTTTGCTGTGGCCCCTGACTTCCTCAAGTTCTTCAAGAATGCCCTCAATCTGATCGACCTCATGTCCATCATCCCCTTTTACATCACTCTGGTGGTGAACCTGGTGGTGGAAAGTTCCCCGGCCTTGGCCAACTTGGGCAGGGTGGCCCAGGTCCTGAGGCTGATGAGGATCTTCCGCATCTTAAAGCTGGCCAGACACTCCACCGGCCTGCGCTCCCTGGGGGCCACCTTGAAATACAGCTACAAAGAAGTGGGGCTGCTTTTGCTCTACCTCTCCGTGGGCATCTCCATTTTCTCTGTGGTGGCCTACACCATTGAAAAGGAGGAGAACGAGGGCCTGGCCACCATCCCTGCCTGCTGGTGGTGGGCCACTGTCAGCATGACCACAGTGGGGTATGGGGATGTGGTCCCGGGAACCACAGCAGGGAAGCTGACTGCCTCTGCCTGCATCTTGGCAGGTATCCTCGTGGTCGTACTGCCTATCACCTTGATCTTCAATAAGTTTTCCCACTTCTATCGGCGCCAGAAGCAGCTTGAGAGTGCCATGCGCAGCTGCGACTTTGGAGATGGAATGAAGGAGGTCCCATCGGTCAATTTAAGGGACTACTATGCTCATAAAGTTAAATCCCTCATGGCAAGCCTGACGAACATGAGCAGGAGCTCACCAAGTGAACTAAGTTTAAATGATTCCCTCCATTAGCGAGGAGGACTTGTCACCCTCAAACCTACATTGCTGAGCTGCCTCTTAGGTCTCTGGCATAGTCCAGGCACCTCAGGGTTATGGCCTAAGGAGTATGTCCGACCACAGAGGGGAGAGCTGCATGGGATATGTGCCCAAGGTCGCTTTGACAATAGTCAGAATCATTTTTAAAGGGTGGTGTGTCTGACACCAGGCCTTTGCCCCTTTCAGCGAATGACACTCACTGGTCTTTGCACTGTGAGCATAAAATGTTCACCTTTCCGCCGGATGAGTACCGTACCCAGAATGCTAACTTTTCTGTTCACTGTGTACACTATTCTAGTGCTCGTGGCCCAGTGCCGTCTGTGAGTTGTCTGTGCTCCTGTTACTCAGGTTGTTGTGTGAGTTCTGTTCCAAAAGCCCCCACATGTCTACCTAGTGGAAACGCATCTATGCGGTCAGCAAGGATATCATGAGATTTTGCTCCCCGTCACGTGACAACAAAATCTCAGTTCTTTATCCATGGCTTTCACTTCGTTTTAATACCAAAACAAAGAGAATGCAAAGTTGCGCGTACACGACCAGTGCCAAGTCTGTGAGCTGTCCTTATAAATGACCTATAGCCCTGTGGCTGCATGGATGCACCCATTGTCTTTAGAACGATGTACACTGATGTTTATCTCGTAAATGTCACTCTAGAGAATGTTACTCTGTTCAACATGTAGTGAAAATCGAAAAATTTTCTACAAGTAGATGCACTTAGGGACAGGAGCTTCAGTTAAATCTAGACCCAGGATGCTTAACGCCGAGTCAGTGCAAGCCGAGACCTTTCTTTCATTGTCAGGCCTCCATCTTTCCTAGGGTGATCGTAGAGACATTTATTTCTGGCTGAAGTTCCTTGTGTAGGCCATTTGACCAAATTTTTGCTATGTCTCAGATATTCGCATGATCTTGGAATACTTGTTTTTCAGAGATGTTTAGGAATAAGGTTGTGTTGTCTTTCTCAACTAAAATAAGATTTCCTGTTGTATTGTCTCCCGGAGGTGAACATCGTTGGGTTGCTAGCAAGCACAGTACCTTTAATACTTTTGTCGCCTGCTTTGAGAACTCATAAAATGAGAGTGCTTTTATTTCCAAGCAGACTTTACTCAGATAATGTTGCTTCTAGGATACAGTGTGTTGTATACGATGTGATGATTGCCCTGGAGTTCCTGCCACGACATGGAAACCCGGTGGCATCGAAGCATGTACTCAAACATAGACGTGCACAGGTCGGGTGGCCAATCCGGGCAGGAAACACATAGCTTTTATTTCTATCCCAACTGCCTTTTGTTGGGGGAGGGTGGATAAAAGCCAGGAGAAAGGCAAGAGTTGTAAAATGAGAAATTGCTTCTTTGTAAAATGGCATAAAATTGTGTAAACTTTTTGAAAAGCTTAACGCTATCAAAAAGGCCTTTAAACTTCTAAACTTAGGCTGAAGAGAGACTCTCCTTCTCCAAAGGGCCGCTTCCTCTTCTTTAGTGAACTAGCACTATCATTGTCAAGGGGAACCTGGGTCCCTTTGGCAGCTCATTCTTCGCCATCATCCTTTAGATAACTGATAGTTTTCCAGGTGGGTTTCTTATCGACCAGTCTTTGTAAAGGCTGCAGAAACCAGGGGTCTAAGCATGAAGTTAGGCAGCCTTTTTATTCAAGTCTTGGGCCTCCTCTTAAGAGATCCATTTTGTGATTGTTGTTGGTTGAGGATAATACATACCTCACAGGGCTGTGAAGAGGATCTTCTTGGAGGGCTTTGTGTACTTAGAGTTGCCATAGCAACTATGGTGTGTGTGATTTGTTGGATGAATGCACTAGCCACGTGTGCTCTTGAGTCCCTAGTTCAAACTCTTGCATTAGACTGGAGTCTCATGGAGGGCAGGGAGGTGACCACCTCCTAGTGCTTATATGCAGATGTGGCTACACCTGTTTCTACATCAGGATTGCTGAGATGACTTAGGGGCAGTCTGCCTCTAAGTCAGAAGAGCAGGATTAGTTTTCAGAATTTGGGCATGAAACAGTTGGCTTTGGCTGATGTTTCCAGCACTCAAAAGCAGAAAATTTACAAAATCATCCCCAGCTGCACTGGAGGCAGGTGATGGTACAGCTTGTGGGAGATTTCTGTTGGCCAAGGCTGATGGTATTAGGTCACTGAGCGTGGTAGCCATGGTCACTGACCGTGAAGCTTGTGCAAAGTGGAAACAAGGAAAGAGGCAGAATAACTCAATTACTCCTATGAGTATTTTTCTAAACAAGTAGGCTTACCACTAAAATAGAGGTACCCCTAGTGGATACCCTGTGCAGATGTGAAAGCTGGAAAACTTGACTTTTCTTTTTGGTAATGACTTGCATTTATCTGGTGCCTTTCATTGGGGGAATCCCAAAGTGCTTTAGAGACTGTCTTTTTAACATTTCTTGTACATATATGTATATATATTTACTTCTTTAAAATATTACTTTGCCCATCTGGACCTTCAGTCACTCCTGAGCATGAGACTGTCCTAATGGCACTAAGTAGTGGTTTTAGATAACTGGGAGAGTGAGCAACCCGGGTGACTCCAACACTGGACTTCATTCCCATGAAACACACAGTCTGAACTCTGACCCGGGAAGAAATCATCTTATCCATCAAATATCACAGGATATGGAGTTCACAAATGATCTTGATGGGGTCTTTGACCTTGCTAGAGAGTTCGTTCTGGTCCATGAAGCTAACCAGGGAGGGCAGGTTAATTTTCTGCTCTGTTCTTGGCATAAAGGTTCCAAGTGTGAGGTGACATCTTTGTCCAACAGGCTGTCAGACTGACCCATAAATCTTTAGGGGGATAGTAGAAACCGAAGATCACTTATTTCTAGTTGTCAGCTTGATCACGGCTTCACTCACTCCCAAAATTCGAAGGTAGGTATTTGCGATGCCACTGGGACAAATAATGGCGAGACGTTTTCACAACATACGTGCGGAGCACTGTGAAAGCGCTCGGCTGGGCAGCGGCACCTGCCTGTTGCCCAGATGCACGTCACTTACAGGTTTGTGTTTCCCGCCAAACCCCCACAGGTCCTGGGTTTGCTGCTAACGAGGGGCATGTTGTAATGCCGAGCTAATTTGTAGCTCATGAGGTAGTAATTGATATTTAATACTTGGATTTGTCATTTCTACTTATTAGCACTCAAATAATTGAGCTACCTGCTAATTCTTGCCTCATTTTAAAGAAAATGATTTGTTATGCACTTTGGGAAAGCGGTGATCTGTACGGGCTGTGTGTTATCTACTTGAAGGCTTAACTGGTATACCTTGTATGTTCTAACAGCATGACTTGTTACAGACTTGTAATTTTAAAAACTGAGAACGCTGTATTTGCAATGTCAGTGTTAACACTCATTAACACACTACCGTGCAAGTATTGATGCAGGCTCTGCTAAACCGTTATGTCTGACGGCTGCACTTTCATCTCCGTGCCTCGACTGGGGAGCGAGGAGTGACACTGACACACTAGGTCTCCAGCCTTGAAAAGTACACAGATTAAATGGCAAGAATTATTTATGCTTTTTCAAGATACTTCAGTTACATACAGAGTGGCAAACACAGCAAAGGCATTTGAAGTTGGGGCCGATGTCCAGAGGAAGGCTGGGGATTTGAGCAATTGTTGGGAAGGAAACGTTTGTTCTTTGCAGGCAGATAGGACTGGGGGTCCTTCTCCCCACCCCAGCCCCAGGATCTAGAGCCACTAGCCTGCTTTAATGGTTATGTATGCTTGGAGTCTAGTGAAACAGAGACCCTGTGGGGTCTTCCTCTGGCACACTGTTGAGCTCAGCACCTCTGATGGCCTGCCGTGACAACTGCACCTTGTCCCGGTTGTCCCTTTCCCTGCTGCTGAAGTTGCTTCCTGATAGGTTGGGGTGACTCTGAATGTCCTGGCCGGCTGTGAATACTGCTGGCAGGTCAATGGAGCCAGTTCTTAGCACTACTTCACTCAGACTTGGAGTCGGACTGTTTTAGGCCCATGTTAATCAGTAGGGAGGGCACTGGGCTAATGGCTCTGCTCGGTTTTGCCTGCCAGGCTGCTACAGTAGGCACAGCACCCAGTGTCTCTGAGTCTCACTTTCCACTGTTGCAAAATGAGGTTGAACGAGTTCACCCTTAAAGCCCAGCCCAGCTCACCTCAATGTAAAAACAGACCTTCTGCATGCCCTCGTGTCCTCCTTATAGCAGGGAGCACATCCCAATATCCTTAATTTATTTTTAAGCACAGCAGAGAAACTGCTTGAAAACAAGCTTTTATTTGGTATCAGTTCTTTCTCTTCGGCACTCAGCCCCAGTCAATGACAGTTTTAGGGACAACAGTACCAAGGAAGTGCTTGGGCTAGTATCTTTTCCAAGTGAATGGAATTTTAAAGTTATCTGCAGGTGTCTCTTTCGGGCTTTAAACAATTTACACCTGATCCAAATTCCTGTGATTAAAAATTATTAGAAAAATCACATTGGTCCCATTTGGCTTTAGGGCTACTCTCTGCTCATTTTTGCTCCTTTTGTGAAGCTGGGTGGCTCCTCACTGTGGCTTCTCTTCTCCTGGGACCATGAGGTTGTAGTACTTCATGCAGGGCATGTAGGAGTACAGGGCACATGGGGTCCCCACCACACTATGCGGCAGTAGGGGTCCTCCTCTGAGGAAGCTGCAGGGGGGCTGGGACCTGTGTCAACCTTGCCCCTGGGCTTGCTGAGGCCAAGATAGGAAGCGGCAGGTCAAAGTGCTCCACTGAGAAAGCTCTCGAACCTCACTGCAGGCCTTGCATTCCCACGGAGGGGGGTTAACTCTACTTCTCTCTCTAGCTGCTCTCCCTCTGGCAGAGGTATAAATGGATATTTGGGGGTATTTTGGGGGCCAGGATGCCTTGCATCTTAAGAGGAAAAACAAACACCCCCTCTTGAGGGAAGAGCTTAAACAGTACACTTACATGGTCATTATCTCTTATTTTAGGAGAACATTTAACTACCATTTCTAGTTATATGGGTGGCGCATTCAGTAGATATGGCTGATCTGAAAGCTGGCAAGATTTCCCTCCCCTGTGGCCTCATTTATCAATATAACCATCCTCCTGGCTAAATTCTCCCGAGCAGATGACGGTGTCTGCCACTCACAGGCCGACGCAGTCAGAAGAATGGAGACAAACATGGCCTCACAGACCCGGCGAGGGAGGCAATGCTGGCACAGATGAGGATGAAAGGGCAGGCATCCTAGGGCTGGTGTAAGCTCCTCTGGAAGGAAAAAGACATAGGAGGAAAGCCGGGGAAAAAGGGGGGGGGGGGGGGGGAGGGTTTAAAGGAAAAAA
>NW_006160167.1:2538733-2654045 GCF_000334495.1 Tupaia belangeri chinensis | reverse complement strand
GCCGGGGAAAAAGGGGGGGGGGAGAGACAGTTTAAAAGGATAACATGAATAGAAGAAAAGGCAGAGAGGAAAGAAGAGAAAGCAGAGAGTAAATTAGAGAGCACGGAGGCAATATGTAATGACGTTATTTAGGTCTTCATCAGATTTGATTTATTTCCAGTCAACTTCGCATGGCCTTAGCCCTCCTGGGAGGTCACTATTGCTGGAGTCTATGTCACTCTTCCCCATGTGGATCCTACCCCTTCCCTCCCCTCCCCCGCCTCACCAAAGGGTCTCGGCCTGGTAGAGCAGAGAGCTGGGGAGGCTGTCGAAAGCATTTTGTATGAAGAGGGCAGTGAGCACACAAGATGGGGAATATATGTTTCCTCTGAGAAGATGAGGCCTTTGGGTTGCAAACAGGAAGAGGACTAGTGTTGGCCAGGCAGAGGGTATGCTGGGAGGCAGAGATGCAGAGAGGGAGGGAAGGAAAAGGGGAGATTTTCTTCCTCTGTGAGCAGGCACTCACACAAAGACAGGCCGAAGCAGCCCAGCGTGTGCGGGAAACATATAGGTCAATGTGGCTACAAAAGGGAAGGGGCCAAACCAGGCCAGAGCAAAGCCATCTAAAGAACTTTGTTACTGGGTGGGATGTAGGACCAGACTGTGACTGTGGCACGACCTTAGAGGGGCCAGGATGCCTACTGGAGGCCATGGTTGTAATACAGGCTAGATCCAAAGGGATAGGAGTAGAGAGGAAGGAGCAGGGCAGGTCACCGAGGAGGCTGACTGCAGGACTCCATGGACCACTGGGTGTGGGATGAGTGTGTGGGAGGGGTGAACTGCTGATGAGTTTCTCACTAGGTTGGTGGCTGGGTGGGTGGTGGTGCCCCGAGAGAGATAGGGATTACTCAGATCTCTCGTTGATGGAGCCATGTCACTTGGGTGCCTGTGGGACTCACAAATGGAGGTGTGCATGGCAGAGAGAGGTCCAGGATGGAAGTCATCAGCTTAGAGAGAAATGAGATGGCCTCCTGGAGGAGGGAAAGGTGAGCCCCTGCATAAGACTGGCCTCTGAAGGACAGCACAGGGATGAGAGGCTCAAGAACTAAGAGGCCTTTCTCAGCTGCCTGTTCTCTGTCGGCCTATTTCTCTCTCTCCCCTGAGAAAGCCCAGAATGGGTAATATCTGTTGGTAGCCTCAACTTCCCTCTCTATCCAATTCTTTATTTTAGCTCTGTGATTTGGCTTCTCTTTCCACTGCTCTTTTAAAATGGTGTAATGGTTGCATCGCTGGACTCCCACAGAGTCGACCATGATTTGAGTCCCAGACCCAGCGGTTTAAACTCATGCCAGGGGGGGTGTGCATGCATTCCCCAAATCCCAAGACTGGAGGATAAGGGATTGAGGTATGGCCATCCCCCCAGGAAGTGATTTCTTGCTCTTGCACACTAGCTCTCTCTGTCTCTCTGGTGAGCACATACACTCTATAGCAAAAACCCCTCTCGAATTTTTTTTTCCTTATTTATTTCTTTCTTCTATGAGCTGGAGAGACAGACAGACAAAGACAGCATCTCCAACAGGGGTTTCGCCCCACTATCCATCCACAGCCTCAGCCTGCACCAGATCGTGGGCACTTACACACGTATCCAGTGTACTCAGGGAAGTCTCCTGACTCGAACCCAGGATCAGCCACCCTGATCAGCCTCGCGGAGTATCGTGCTTTACCACTACACCACATCTGCCCCCTGTCCTGTCACTCTCTTGAAACTGCTTTCTTGATGGTCTCCAATGCTATCCTAGTAGCTACATTCAATGGCCTTTTCTCAGTGCTCAAGTTCCCCCAGATTCTTTGATCTCAAGGATCAACCATAAGCTCTTCACACTTCCTCTTCTCGATTTTCAACATTGCATAGTGTTGCTCTCCTCTCCCTCCCATCTCCCTGCTGGTTGTTCATCCTCCTGACCTCTTCATGGTGGACGTTCCCCACAGGCATGGCAGCCTGCAGTGCTCTTGATCCACGCTGTGCCTCAATGCAATGACCCTGCCCCTGCCCGCTCCACCTCGCTCCCTACCCACGTGCACTTGGGAGTCAACATGTCTGTGATGGGCTTTACCACGATCACCCCAGACTCGCTCTTCTTTCTCTTCCCGACTTCCTTATTTCTATCAGTGGAACCATAGAGTGCTTCTGGCCACTTCAGTTGAAATTTCAGTCATGTTTTAATCCTCCTCATTTATTTATTCACTGCTCACCATAGCAATCATTTCTAGGCAGTTTACTAATGGCCAAGTACCATATTAGATATAAGGGGAATAAATGCAAAAGACATTGCTTACGTTATTACATAGAAGGGGCTTTCGAGCCCCCTTATTGTGCATCTAAATCATCGGGAGAACTTTTAGCAATGTAAATTTCTGGGCATCACCCCCTGCACTAAACCAGACACTAGGGTCTAAAAGCTTCCAGATGATTTTGATGCAACTAGTTTTCAGGCCCATCCCCAGGGGACATCTGCTGTCCCAGGGGTACCCCTGAGAGTCTGCTCAGACTCCCTCATCCCAGCCTTGATTGGATGCTGGTTTTGTCAATGACTTCCACTCAACAGCACTGTTGCATGTTGGTCCCACTGTGTCGTTTTAAAGCCTCTCATCTCGCTTTGGTCCTTTTAACTCATGTCTTGTTGATTCCCAGCAGACTCAGGTCCAGGTTCTGCCCCTCCAACCCATCCTTTTATGCAGTCCTCCCTACCTGCCCACCTTTCCCCTCCAGTATCTGGGACCTCCCGGGGACTTCTGTGGCCTCTCTTGGTGCATGTATTGAACACAACATAGATACAAAGGGTCACAGCTGAGGGAGTAAAAACCCTGCACAGACCAATAAGTTTCCTAAATAGAGAAAGGGACCCATTTAAGAAGGAGTTACCTTCCAACAGGGCAACCAGCTGCAGGAGATAGGGACGAAAGAAATTCATAACAAAGGGACACACAAAGTTGACGGCACGAAGGACTTGGTGGTCTATGTGTTGGATGACCAAACTCATCACCACCCAGGGATGGCCAGTCCTGAGTTCCAGACTAATGGCCTCCCAAAGACAGCTGTGGATCTGGCCAGCAGTTCTTGGTCATCCAGGGAGGTGAGGGAGCCAGCACACTGGGTAGGAATGGAATTGGGGTTCTCAGGGAGGTATTTTTCCACTCAAAACTCTTCTCATCGCCTACATCCCCAGACATTTAAAGAATCTTGAGCTATTTTCAGACCTACTATGAAAAGAATTGAGGTGTTAGCAGTCAGACACCCCTTGAACTGTTTCCGAACAGCAGAGCTGGCACGACTCACTTTTGATCTGTCAACTTTGTATCAATTTTTCTGTCAAACTTTGTGGGTCTGCAGGGCTGAGTCTACCAGAGCTGTTGAATTGTAACCCACTGCATGCAGGGCCAGTTATGATAAAGGCCATCACCATGGGGGTGTGTCTACATTTGTTTTTGTGGAAGTGAGGGAGGAGAGGAGGAAAACCACCATGCACAAGATCAAGGGTGTCCCTGGGTTTTTCTACCACCTACTAAGGAGCAGCCAGGCCATTTTCTTTTTCTTTTTCTTTTTTTTCAAATTAAGTTTGCTACAGGGCACATGCACTTGCTGGAGAGAGACAGAAAGGGGGGAGAGAGAGAGAGATAAGAAAGCACCCCCCGGGGTGCTGACCATGCTGCACTTCTCTCTTCTCCTCCCTTCTCTTCTTTGGATTTTGGGCAAGCACACGCACACACACCTGGGTATTTTTCAAGCTGCTGGGTCTGGGACTTGAACCGTGCTGTCAGCTATGTGGGATCCAGCCACATTAACCTCCATGCCAAGCTGGCTCCCAGATTTCTTTCTTTATAGCTGTCCTGGTTGAGGTATGGGTGGGAACTGACCGAACACAGACATCAGTCAGTTTCACTCTGGCCTCCACTCTGCCCTGGGAAACATGAGGTTTGAAAGGAGGATGGTGATGTTTTATACACAGCATTTGTAAGATGACTGGACAAATCTCATTTTGCGATGGTTAAGCACTGCTCAGGAAAAACCAGATCTCACATGGCCAGCCAGGGTTTGAGACCCAGACTTGGCAGCATGAAAAACATGCTACATGTATGGGCACACCCAGAATCCTAATAGGATGGGGAACTGGAGGAAAAGTGTGTGAGGGGTGAGCAGACTCTGTTCGGGGCGCTTCCTTTCTCCCTCTCTAGCACACACACGCTCACATGCACACGATCTCCAGCATTATAAAAAGAACGATTACTAATTACTCAATAGCTCCCCATTTTTAAACAAGCCTATGCGTGTGTGCACATGCGCTCATATGCTTTCTAAAGCCCTCTCATGCTAAAAATAAAAATTCTACCCAAACCAAAATATCCTACTGACCTTGAAGCAATGTAAATTTCTGGGCATCACCCCCTGCACTAAACCAGACACTAGGGTCTAAAAGCTTCCAGATGATTTTGATGCAACTAGTTTTCAGGCCCATCCCCAGGGGACATCTGCTGTCCCAGGGGTACCCCTGAGAGTCTGCTCAGACTCCCTCATCCCAGCCTTGATTGGATGCTGGTTTTGTCAATGACTTCCACTCAACAGCACTGTTGCATGTTGGTCCCACTGTGTCGTTTTAAAGCCTCTCATCTCGCTTTGGTCCTTTTAACTCATGTCTTGTTGATTCCCAGCAGACTCAGGTCCAGGTTCTGCCCCTCCAACCCATCCTTTTATGCAGTCCTCCCTACCTGCCCACCTTTCCCCTCCAGTATCTGGGACCTCCCGGGGACTTCTGTGGCCTCTCTTGGTGCATGTATTGAACACAACATAGATACAAAGGGTCACAGCTGAGGGAGTAAAAACCCTGCACAGACCAATAAGTTTCCTAAATAGAGAAAGGGACCCATTTAAGAAGGAGTTACCTTCCAACAGGGCAACCAGCTGCAGGAGATAGGGACGAAAGAAATTCATAACAAAGGGACACACAAAGTTGACGGCACGAAGGACTTGGTGGTCTATGTGTTGGATGACCAAACTCATCACCACCCAGGGATGGCCAGTCCTGAGTTCCAGACTAATGGCCTCCCAAAGACAGCTGTGGATCTGGCCAGCAGTTCTTGGTCATCCAGGGAGGTGAGGGAGCCAGCACACTGGGTAGGAATGGAATTGGGGTTCTCAGGGAGGTATTTTTCCACTCAAAACTCTTCTCATCGCCTACATCCCCAGACATTTAAAGAATCTTGAGCTATTTTCAGACCTACTATGAAAAGAATTGAGGTGTTAGCAGTCAGACACCCCTTGAACTGTTTCCGAACAGCAGAGCTGGCACGACTCACTTTTGATCTGTCAACTTTGTATCAATTTTTCTGTCAAACTTTGTGGGTCTGCAGGGCTGAGTCTACCAGAGCTGTTGAATTGTAACCCACTGCATGCAGGGCCAGTTATGATAAAGGCCATCACCATGGGGGTGTGTCTACATTTGTTTTTGTGGAAGTGAGGGAGGAGAGGAGGAAAACCACCATGCACAAGATCAAGGGTGTCCCTGGGTTTTTCTACCACCTACTAAGGAGCAGCCAGGCCATTTTCTTTTTCTTTTTCTTTTTTTTCAAATTAAGTTTGCTACAGGGCACATGCACTTGCTGGAGAGAGACAGAAAGGGGGGAGAGAGAGAGAGATAAGAAAGCACCCCCCGGGGTGCTGACCATGCTGCACTTCTCTCTTCTCCTCCCTTCTCTTCTTTGGATTTTGGGCAAGCACACGCACACACACCTGGGTATTTTTCAAGCTGCTGGGTCTGGGACTTGAACCGTGCTGTCAGCTATGTGGGATCCAGCCACATTAACCTCCATGCCAAGCTGGCTCCCAGATTTCTTTCTTTATAGCTGTCCTGGTTGAGGTATGGGTGGGAACTGACCGAACACAGACATCAGTCAGTTTCACTCTGGCCTCCACTCTGCCCTGGGAAACATGAGGTTTGAAAGGAGGATGGTGATGTTTTATACACAGCATTTGTAAGATGACTGGACAAATCTCATTTTGCGATGGTTAAGCACTGCTCAGGAAAAACCAGATCTCACATGGCCAGCCAGGGTTTGAGACCCAGACTTGGCAGCATGAAAAACATGCTACATGTATGGGCACACCCAGAATCCTAATAGGATGGGGAACTGGAGGAAAAGTGTGTGAGGGGTGAGCAGACTCTGTTCGGGGCGCTTCCTTTCTCCCTCTCTAGCACACACACGCTCACATGCACACGATCTCCAGCATTATAAAAAGAACGATTACTAATTACTCAATAGCTCCCCATTTTTAAACAAGCCTATGCGTGTGTGCACATGCGCTCATATGCTTTCTAAAGCCCTCTCATGCTAAAAATAAAAATTCTACCCAAACCAAAATATCCTACTGACCTTGAAGTTTACCTGACTTCCCCCACCCCATGGGATTATGTAAATATGTGTCAAAGCTTAGAATTAGCACAATGCTTCTGAGTCTAAGGGACTCACGTGGGCAGGTATCTCAGGGAAGAGTTTAGTGCCTGAAGACTGGAATGTGCAGAGGCCACTTATTTGGAGAGACCAGAGAGCAGGCCTCAGCAGACAGTGCGCGGAGAGGAACCGAGAGGCAGAACGGCATCAGCCAGGAGCCCCTGGACAGCTAGGGACAAAGCCGTTTGTCAAGCATGGTGCCCTCAGTCCTCAGTCCTTTTATGGGGTGCCACTGAGTGAAAAGCTGCCTCAGACAGCCAAGGCATGTCGGAACTGTCACAGATAGACACATGTGTGCATGACTGTGTATGCATGCATCCCTGTATGCATGTGTCTAGGTTGTCTATTTGGGCATATGTGTGAATCTGCGCTCATACGTCCATGTGTGTGGCTGTGTGGCTGCCTATGCGTTTATGTGTGTGTGGCTATGTCCGTGTCTTTGTGCTGTGGATGTACCTGTGTGTACATGTCTGTGTGTATGTGTGCCCATATGTGTGTGTCTTCATGTTTGTCTGTGTGACTCTGTGTGTGCCCCTGTGCCTGCATGTGTGTGTGTGTGCATTTGTGAACATGGAGGTGGGATGAGGGGGACAGCCCTGCCTTTTGGGGGAAGAGGTGTGCAAAACAGCCACACTCCTGAAGCCCTCCACAGCAAGGCTTTTGCCACACTCCCCCTCATTCAAATGATGTTTTCTGCGCCCCAGCGTCTCTCCCTGTGTTGTCTCGCAGCACCCAATACTTTTCCTTCTTAACTGTTACTGCAAGGTTTCATTTTTGCTTACTGAGTGAAGTCTGCCCCACTCCCCACCCCCAGTCCCATCCCTACTAGTCTGGAAGCCCCATGAGTTCAGGAATATTTATCTCCAGAGCCTGACACAGAGCCTAGCACAGAATAAATGCTAACAAATACCAAGGAGTCCAGGGTGAGGGGCCTTCTCTTTGTGAAAATGTTGGATAAGGCATAGTCCCGGGGGAGCCAATTGGCATTGCTGAAGCAAGGATTAGGAGGGCCGGTAAAGAGGTTTCTGTGCACCCACATCTTTAGCAAAGCCTCCTAGGCTAGAGACCTGTGATGTGCTGTGTCAGGCAATGCCACCAACGAGATTGGAAGGGACAGCCTCCCTGCAAGCCACATTTCTGAAAGTGCTCCAGAACTCAGGAAGGCTTACCAGATAGCCACATCAGTTAATGCAGGAGCCAGTTTGCAGGTGAATAATGCCTAAAGGAGCCACCATGTAAGCACCCAATTCCTCTGGGCAGGGTGCAGTGGAGAGGGCCCACATCGTTAGGCTCCATGGCTAGGGTGGCAGGCAGCCCTTTGTTAAAGGGTCAGTCTTAACATTAATGTTTCATTGCTGATCCTCCAGCAAAATCAAACCCAAAACCCCAGACCCCAAAACTAAGCCCTTCCTTAAATATATCCTGGCTGTGACTAGCTAAGCAAAATGCCACCTGCATACTGATCTGGCCCTGCAACTCACTGGCTGGAACTCAGATGAAGCAGGAAGGTATGTGCTGGCATAGAAAAGAGGGACTTCTGGGTGCTTTTGTTGTCTGCCAGGCCCAGGCCCTGGCCCTGGCATGCTGGGCACAATAGGCACCTCTTTGGCCTTGAGAGAAGAGGAGACACCTGCGCTAGGACACAGAGGGGGCTGCGGGCAGGACCAGGGACAGCTGCCGCCGCCAGCATCCCCTGGCTCCTCAAGGCCAAGCGAGACTGACTGAAGAAGGCAGAGGGGAGGAGACAGGAGGCTGCCCTGAGGGCCTCCCAATGGCACAGATGGATGGATGGTGGGAAGTCGGGGAGATGGCAGGAATCCAGGACACAGACTGTGGGAGTGCAGGGCCAGGGCGCCGACAGTCCAGACACAGGCAAGGCCTTTGGCTACAGCTACAGCTCACAGGCTGGCAGTCTTAAGGCAGGTTTATCCTGTTTTAGTTTTATAAACATTTCCCCCCTAAATTTTAATTGTGGTAAAATAGATGTAACATAAAATTTACCATTTTTTGGGTGTACAGTTTAGTGGCACTAGTCCATTCCCATTGTGGTGCAACCATCACCACCGTCCGTCTCCAGAACTCTTTTCATCTTGCAAAAATAAGACTCTAAACTCATTCAGCAATAACTGCCCACTCTCCCCAGCCCCTGGTTGTGTGTGTTTGTGTGCACAGCACTGCCTAGTGGGATTGTGCAGACACTTACATAGAGCATCGTTGAACTTCTAAATCAGGCTTTAGATACCAGCTGCTATGGTGCAGCAGTACGCAGTGTCCTAGGACTGGAGAACACACGACTGACTGCAGGTTCAGATCCCTGGGCTGGCCTGAAAACACGCCAGGCACATGCAGCATCCAAGCCCCTGAGGAGCTGGAGAGTTGGGGAGAGGGGATCACAGCGTAACAAGATCCTGCCAAGTGTGCGCTTGCTCACTCTCTCTCCCCGCTTTGCACGCACGTGCACACGTGGTCTCTATTATAACACGAGATTCCAGGTCAGACATTTCCTAGCTTACGTAACACAGTTAAGTAACATCGTCTTCTTGAACGTTTGTCTTCTCAGCTAAAACGTAATGCTGCTGCTGCCACCGACAGCTACCGTTCATTAAGCTCTGTCCCGAGACTTTTGCACACTCATGCATTGAGTTTTCCCAACAACCCTGCAAAATGGGTCCTCTTATTATTTCTTGGTAGATGAGGAATCTAAAACACAGAGGGTTAAACAACTTACTATCCAAAGCCACATACAACCTGTACTTTGTAGAGAGGGTCATTTTAAAGAAAGTATGGGGCATAAAACTGGTGCTCAGAAACGTGGGTGACTGTTGCCTTTTTTGGGTCTTTACCAGGTACAATGTCCATAGTCTACACAGTAAGAGTATTCTTGTGCCAGGCAATGCATTCTTTTTTTTTTTTTTTTTTTTTTTTTAGAAATAGATTTTTTTTTTTTATAGGGTGTGTACGCTTACCAGAGAGACAGAGAGATAGAAAGACTGAAATCAGCCCCCTGGGGGATAGCCATGCTGCAATCCCTTCTCCCCAATTTTCCTCTTCAGATTTCGGGCATGCATACACACGCACCCAGCATGACTTTTAAGTTGCTGGGTCTGGGACTCAAACCATGGTCGACTACGTGGGAGTCCAGTGACATAACCATTACACCATCTGCTGGTCCTGGCAACACATCCTTTAAACAAAACAAAAAAAGTCTACATATCTATTTTTTCTGAAAGAGAGAAAGAAACCTCCACACCATGAGTCAGCCTGTCATGGCCAGCCCAGATAAAGGGCACATGTGGGCCTAACGTGCTCAGTGATGCAACTCAGGACCTCTCCCGTGTGGGTCTGCTTGTGTTATCGCTTGGCCTAGCAGGCAGTGCATTTCATAGTGATTATCTAATTTTAGCCTTTACCATAATACTAGAAGGTGGATAATATTTTAAATCTAATTTTAAAATACATTAATTTGTAATGACACAAGTAATAACTGAATACATTTGTTATACAGATATAAAACCTTAGGCCAGCAGGTGGCACAGAGGTTAAGGCAGTTGGATTGCACATAACTGACTTCATGGTTCAAATCCCAGATCCGGTAGCTTCAGAAACATGCTGGATGCATGTGCACGTTTACCCAAAATCCTGAGAGGAGAAGGGATTGTGGTATGGTCACCCCCCCAGGGGGCTTTATCACTCCCCCCTCTTTCTGTGAACCCATGTGCCCTAAAGCAAAAACAAACAAACAAACAAAATCACACCTGGGCCAGCTCAGTGGCATAGCAGTGATGCACTGCTCAAGCGATGATGGATCATCTGGAAGATCGCAGGTTCGGTTCCACGTGCCAGATACACCATGATCTTGGCCGGCTGGGAAGGCTGGGGGTGGGAGCTGTGCCATGTGTCCCTGTTGAACATGCTTATCTTTCTCCAAGGAAAGAAATAAATACAGTTTTAAAAAATTAAACCTTGTAGAAAGCACTCAAAACACACATAACTACCATCTGCAATCCTCAATCCCTCTGCAGAATAATGCTATTATTGCATTGGTGTATATCCTTCCAGACCTTTCTATGAGTTTATATACAGCTCTTCATACCTGGGTAATTGGAGTGGTTTTGTAGATTGCTCCATTATGGAAACTTCAAAATTACTCAGAGATTTTTTTTTTCTCTTCCATGTCAGTTCAAGATTAATCTCATTATTACTTTTTTATTTATTTATTTTTATTTATGGGGGGGGGAGGTTTTTGCTATAGGGAGTGTGCACTCGCCAGAAAGATAGAGAGAAACAGAGAGACAGAAAGAGAGAAATAACCCCCCAGGGAGGATGGCCATGCTGCAATCACTTCTCTTCCATTCTCCTCTTGGGATCTTGGGCACATACGCAAACATGTCTGGCATGAGTTTAAGCTGCCGGGTCCAGGACTCAAACTATGGTCGACTACATGGGAGTCCAGCAACATAGCCATTACACCAACTGCTGGTCCCCTCATTATTACTTTTTTAAAGAATTATTTAATTTTATTCATTTATTATCATTTTAAAATTTTGATCAGAGGGAGACAAAGAGAGAAAGTGAGAAAATAAGCCACCAGGTCACTCTGGGACTTTTTCCACAGTTGACCATGTGGGAGTCTAGTGCCTAACCACCACACCCCCTGCCAGCCCCAACTTCATTGTTTTTCCACTGCAGTATATGGTTGTATCAGAGCTTATTTAGTCAGCTCCCTCTGATGATCAATTAATGCAGTGGGTAGTATTTTCACTTGGTACCTTGTCTAAAGCCACCCACCTCGAAGGGCAGTGGGGTGGTTCCAACCCACTCCTAACTAGCTTCAAAGTGAGCAGACATAACCGCTACAATATAAATTAACACTACAATAAGGGTTTGCTTCAAGTCAGATAAAAACTCAGTGGTTATTGATCCCATTTATTTGTTCAACCTACATTTATTGAGTATCTATTCTGTGCCACCACACCAGGAGCTCAGCTTCCAGCTCCGCCTCATACTGCCCTGCCTGCCGTCAAAGATGTTGGCTATTCTTCTTGCTCTGCTGTCCCACAGGGTTTTAGTTTTGGCCCTGTTCCCACACTCATTTGCCCAGTTTCCAAGGTCCTTTTTGTCTATTCCTCTACTTGACAACAGAAACCTTCATTTTCAGGTCTCCCGCTCTCATCCAGCTCCAGAATCATATTTCCATTTGCTTCCAGGATCTCGTATCTCATATCATCTAAAATCCAACACATCCAAATCTGAATTCACCATCCTACCTCTCAACCCCCCTCCTATTCTGATGAACTTTGGATGGCCCAAGACGAAGTCTTCAGGGCTGTCTTTGACCTCTCACTCTTCTTTACTCCCCAAATCCATTTCGCCAGCCAGTTCTACTGGCTCAACTTCCTGAATAGTTGTTGAAGCTGTCCTCTCCTCTGCAATGCCACTGCCCTGTCACAATTCAAAGCCCTAACTCCTTTTCCTGAACAAGCACAAAAGCTTCCCTTCTCCAAGTTCCAATGCTTTTCATCCACTCCTGTTAGTCCTCATCTCAGCACTTTGAATGTACAGGTATCTTTCTAGCTGAGGCCTAGACTGTATTCCAATCATCTGAACAGTTCCGGCACACAAATATCTAGAACACAGTTAGCTTCCCTGAATGTTCACTGAATGAGTGGTACTATCAACGACATTTCCAGAAATGCTAGACCATACCACTAAAGTGCTTCACTGTAGGCCTTCGACTTTTACATCATAGTTTTAGGGAAAAAACTAGGAATGAGGACAAAGCAGGATTTCTGACTCCTACATTTAAATATGTAGTTAAGCTGCCTGAGAATTTACCATTAAACTCGTTTCTCAATTTTGTAATTTAGGAGCATTACAAATAATATCATTTCCATCATTTCTCTGTGGTGCTTGTTGGCCTGCCCTCAGTCCTTGGATGTTGCATATTAATCATGCATATAAGGTTATAAAATTAAAAAAATAGAACTGGCCAAAAAGAGATATTATTGCTGTAACTTTACTGCATACAGATACATCTGTAATTTTTTCAACACATCAACAAAATGTTGTATTTTCTAAGTCATTTTTGAGTATTATAGTTGGTTCCACATGATGCAGGAAGCCCTGAGACTGTTCTGGAAAAATAGAGCTAATCCCCTAATTTTCATATAGATTTCTGTATCAGTGACAGCAGAATTATAGGAATGAAACTGAAACTGTCTCATAGCTAAAGCCAAAGGGGAAAAAAAAAGACTCTGTTCCTTTTTTTGCTGATTTTTGTGAAGCAGATGTGATGCATCAGTCTGTTTTGTGTGAATCAGACAGTCTAGATGTGCTCTCTGAGGAACTCCAGGGACATGGCCATTTTCACTCCCTACAGACAAAAAAGAGCTCATGTGTCTCCCTTTAGAACCCGGGGTATACTCATCCTGGCCCTACGATGTCGGTGGATACAGGACATACAGCAGCATTTGTTGCCTAAACTTTTGCATTCAATTGGATAATTATTTGTTCAAGGGAAAATAATACATGTTCCCTGAGGCTTCAGGGTAATGAATAATATAACTCTATTTGGGGAATGACCCAGATACAACTTCATAAATGTCAGGGCTGGTCTCATGAAAACTGTGTTTCCGATTCATTTCTTTGCTTGTAGCTTTGTCAGTTCATTGATTTGCACAGCTTTCCATCCACCCATCCAGCAAACACCGAATGACTGGAGACTCCAGGATGAGCAGAACAGACTAGGTCCATGTCTTCATGGAGACAAGCAAGGCACTTAGGACTTAGAACTAGGGGTTTTAAGACTTCAACTCCTGGCCTCGACCCAAAATTTAAATCACATTCTTTTACCCGTGGTTTATCCATTATTCAATGAACACTCATTAAGCATTGTTACGTTGGGGCCGGTTCTGGTACTACAGATGAGAAAAATGTGGGCATGCTCCTGGCCTCAGGCAGCCTGCATTCTGCAGGACGGACAGAAGAACTGGGAGTTACGATAATCCAACACAGAAGTGCACTGATTGTCATCTCCATCCAGGAGTAGGGAGAAGGTTTCCCTCAGCTGAGCTGACACCATGGTAGGAGTTTGTCACTTCAATTTCAGGAGCTTGGGCAGGTGTAGGTCACCTGCAGTGTCAAGAGATGAGAAAAGAGGGGGAGGTAGGCCCTGGTCATAGAAGTCCATGTTTGCTTTAATGAACTTGATCTGGCCAGTGACAGAAATCCACTACATTCTGGGCTGTGTCAGCAAATGGAGGGTGGTTGTGATAAAGGCGGGACTGATTTATGGGGAACAAGCCTGGAGCAGAGACCATTTAGAGGCAATGGTCCAGGCAGGAGATGATGAGGGCCTGAACGACAGTGGAAAGAGCAGGGGACCCAGATTGGAGAACTAGCTGGAGTCTGAAAGAGGGGGGAGGGTGAAAGACAATGAAGGTTCAAGGAGGCCTCCCATCGATTTTTCTGGCTTTGACAATCGGATGGAAGATGGCAGTACTGACTGGCCAGAAACCACAGGGCCAATAGCATTTGTTCATACTGAATTTGAGGCATATGTGGGACATTCAGAATGCCAGGGTGACAGGTAATTTTTTAAAAGTTTATTTCTCCCAAGAGTGAAAGAGACGGGGTGGGGGTGGGGGAATAGGCAACCCCAACAGAGTCTTGACACCATCGTCCACTCCCAGCTTCAGCCTGCCCCTGATAAGGGACACATGTGTGCCCTGTGTACTCAGGAAGGTCTCCAGACATGAGCCTAGACCCTTCCCATGCCTTGCAGAGCGCTGTGTTTTACCACTGTGCCACTTTCCGGCCCCCAGAGGTATGGAGTTTTTAGAAGTCTGAGCTGAAGGCAGTAATTTGGAGCCATTAGCATATAGGTAGGTGTTCACTGAACTGTTCATGATTCTACTGACAAATATAGAGAACACCATAAAAGACAGACCTGCAAGTCACCCTGTGTTTACTCTGATAATGTTGATAATTGAATAGTGATATGGACTGAATATTGATGGCTTGCTTTCCAACGGGTGCTGGTAGAGAGACCATTCTTATCTAGGTAAGAAGAATAGGGTTTCACATATGATAATATATCTTTATGTGTGAGATGTTTTGATAAAGATATATAGACATATATATATATATATATATATATCTATACAGTTATACCAAACCCTATTTCCCATTGATCCAGTCTACTTTCTAAACTTTTTATTCACTTAATATATAAAATTAATGTGAGTGATCTTTTTCTGTTTTTGATTTTTAGTAGTAAATGGTTTTATTTTATTTTAATGGAGAAAAAGTGAAAGTAATAAAATTTGCCTTAGTCTAAAAAAAGAATAGTTGGGTCTCTTCTGAGTAACAGAATATGCTTTTATGTTTTGTTTTCTATAGTTTACAATTTTTTATGATTCCAACATAGATAATTATAATGTACTCATGTTTTAAAAGTTAACAATTCATTGATTTTAATGCTATATTTGCAGAGTTGGGTATTCATCACTATCACCAATTTTAGAGCATTTCATCATCTCAAAAAGAAACCTTGTACCGAGAATTTCATTCCTTTTTATTGCTGAATCATATTCCCTGGTATGAACATAGCATGTTTTGCTTATTCGTTCATCACCTGATGGGTGCTTTTATCCACTAGACTCTCGCTGTCCAAATACAATGTGAACTACAAATGTGGGCTACATATCTTGGGTTTTTGGGAAAAATCATGAAGCATTTTTGCATAGAAAAATATAGAAAAATACATCGTGGCTTTCCCAATGAACTAATATAATTTTAGATTTTCTAGTAGTCACATTCTTGGAAAGTAAAATGAAACAGATGAAATTAATTTTAGTAAGCTATTTTAACCAATATATCTAAAATCTTATCAACAGATAATAAATATAAAAATTACTGAGATATACTATTACCTTGTTCTAAGTCTTCCAGATACAATGGGTAGATTATATTCACAGCACATCTCAATTTGGAGTAGCCACATTTCAGGTGCTACCACCTTGGATAGCAGAGATGATGTAGGCAGTGTTTGGTTTCCTTCTTCACTCTGGTTTCTAGGAAGCTGTAGGGCAAATTTATGGTAAGCAATTTTTTTCATTAATGTGATACATGGTTCTAGACTGCTTCTTTTTAAATTATTAATCATCATCATTATTATTCATTTGTTATAGAGCACACGCACTCACCAGAGACAGAGTGAGAGAGGAAATGTGAGAAAGCAGCCACCAGGCCTGGGACTCAAACTCTGGTTGGCCATGTGGAAATCCAGTATCTCAACCACCACACCACCTGCTAGCCCCTCCAGACTGCTTCTTTAGCTTTTCTCATTTGTTCTTAATTTATACTACCTTGTTATACTTTATGTGCATCCTCTTTCATAAATTGCCTTAATTAAAAGTAGAAAAAGCTGAGGGCCTTGAGAAGAAAATTGCCCCTAAAAATAAACTTCTTAGGACACACAGCTAGTGAACGATTTGAGGAACTGAACTCAAGCCTGTTTTCTTGACACTGCTGCCAGCCCTCCACCCACCTCTCTCTACCTCCTTTGCCCCAACACCTAACCTCAGCAAGCCTCTGCAGACATCGTTATTTCCAGATATTGATTAGAAGAATACAGACAGCTACAGCTGAATGTGATCAGCAGCTCTGACAGCAGGAAATAGGCCAGATAATACCTGGAGTTAATTTACCTAGAAAATGTTCAGTAAGTTGAGAAAAACAAAAACCAAACTAGACCACGTGATTCTATGATCTCTCTTAAACCGCAGGTCAGAGAGAAATCATGACAAGTTTTTCTCAGTGCATTTTCTCTAAATGCTCTCATTGTGTAATGAAGCTTCTTGGACACTGAGAAGTATTACACTAAATGTTCTTTCTCATCTCTGTGCCCTTATATATGTTTTGCCCTCCCCCAAATGCCTTTCTTCCTTTCCAACCTTCCTAAGTCTCAAGACCCAGTTGGAGTATCTCTTCAGTGCAGCCTTCCTCCATCGTGCCCATCATTTCTGTACTCCGCACATTGCATGGAAGCCGCACCTAGTTGGTGCTCAGATGTGTGTTGGTGAGTAAAGAAAGGGCAACGGTGCTTACTGGGTTCCAGGCTTTATCTGTGTGCCTCAATTACTTTTCCTAACCCTCCAAGGTAGTCTTCTCTGCTAGATAAAGGTGAGACTTACAGGAGGAGGTTAAGTAACTCACACTAGTTAGTGGCCAAGCTTCCAAGATACCAACCTTCAAGGAATTACGATCCCTACGAGAGTTTTCCTGTTGTTCATAACAACTTCAGAAACTAAAGAAATAAATTTGCTTTAAATTAAACAATTAGGATAAGCCTTTTCTAAATTTTCTGAAAGTTTATTTTTTATTCATGATAGCACGTATGAGAGAGAGAGAGAGAGAGAGAGAGAGAGAGAGAGATCCTCCACAAGGTCTCTTCATGCCACAATCCCCTTCCCCAATCCTCCAGTTCATCAGGATCTTGGGTGCCCATGGGTGTTGCCTGACATATTTCAGGTTGTGGGGCTCGGGACCTGAACCCGTGGCTGGCCATGTGGTTTTCTATACTTCAGATTAGTACACTGCTGTGTCACCAGGCTGGGTCATGATAGGCCTTTTCTGCCAGGAAAAACTTTTCTCTTCAGAAATGTTAGAAATGAGTACTATAGACAAATGTTGTATATATTACATATATTTTTAATAGCTATCATTGCTTTGGATCAATGTTAGGGGACTGGGCAAGGCATCAGGATTCATTGAACAAGAATAAAAACCCAGCAACCTATTAGATTTGTGTGATGGAATCATTTCACATTAAGAACTTTGAAAACATTCTACTTGAATTTCTATGACATTCAAATTCAAATCACACCCTAAATTGCTACTTGTTTGTTAAAGCAATTAATTCTTCAAAATCACAAAGTCTAGCTGACATCTTTTAAGGCCAGGTTCATTAGTCCATTGATATCCGGCTCTAGTATTAGGCCTAATTTTCACAGACCACATCCTAAACCTGTGAACTGACTTATGGTCATCAGCTGGTAGGTTTTTAAAATAAAACTTACTATATTCCTTATGAAAGGTCAACAGAGAATGAATTCATGAATTTGCACATTGACTCATTAATAATGAAACAGTTCTACATTTTAGATTCCTCAGTGTATCTTGTTTTTTAACATCAAAGACTTCTCTTCCAAGTGCTTTTATGCCTACTCATTTGAATATTTTTGCCAAGAATATTTTCATTTTAAATAGAGAAAAAAAAAGCTGCTATGGAATAAATGGAAAAGCTGAAAAATGCACAGCTGCAGGATTGCCCCATCCGGCACACTCTGTATACACTGGAACATTAGAAAGAGAATATTTAAAGTTGAGAGCTTTAGTATCAGGTTTTATTTAGCTTCTAGGCAACTAATTACAGTTCACCTTGGAAAACTATAAAAATTTAAAAGACAACTGGTTGCTTGCTTTAAACATGGGCAGGTGCTAGATTTTCCATTAGAAAGATTTTAGAACTCATTGGCTTTTAGTGCTCATAAAATAGAACAGACTTGCTTTTCTATTGAGGAATGTAGGGTATGACACTATTTTACACTTTTTGGTTAAAACTGCCTTTTGTATCATGCTAAAAAAAAAAACAACCCTTTTCCCCCTTGTTCTCCTGCTTTATTTTTCTTCATATCCTTCTCTTTCCATCCAGAGAGGCAGATAGGTTTTGTTTTTCTTTCTTTCTTTTTAGAGATCCTGGCCTACTGCCTGACCTAGGGCCAGAAGGTACTTGCCTGGGCAGCCTGAATCAGTGTTTGCTTAAGTGCAATTTGAACAGGTGAAGATGGCAGGGAGAGTGAGGAGTAAGGGCAGTAGGGTATCCTCTATCTTGGCTGCTTCCAGAAAAGGAAGGACAGGAATTATCTCAGTCTCCAGAAACCTTATACTCTAGTGTCTCCGTTTTTCCCTCAGGTAGTAACAACTCCATAGGGAAGATTCCAGTAGGGGTCTAGGTCCAGGGTCCAAACAAAAAAACCACTATGATGTGCATTATCATATTTGACACTCACTAGAACCCTATGATATGATTATATAATAATAAGAAGCCAGATCCTTCTAAGTATAGTGGAAGGATTTATACTTCCAGGTATTTCTTTGTCAAAGATATTTTCATTTTTTTTTACAAATACAGGGTCAGGGAAATGTAGATATACAGATCACTGAATCCTATAAAGCTTTTAAAACACAAAAATTTTATTATGTTTCCTAAGACAATGTGAATTGGGACCAAGCCAATTACATGAACCATTTTTTTTTTAAAGATTTATTTTATTTCATTTTATTTATTCATTCATTCCTTTTAATTTGACCAGAGAGAGACAGACACAGAGAGAGAGAAAGAGAGAGAGAGAAAGTGAGAAACAAGCCATCAGGTCCAGGACTTGAACCCTGGTCAAACACATGGGAGTGTCCAGCACCTTAACCACCGTGCCACCTGCTGGTCCCCTCATGACTCACATTTATAGTGACCAAGAATGCTGAAACTTTAGTCAAACAAAACTGTAGGGACATAATTTGAAATTTCCTGATAACATCTCCATAAATGTCCTGTGTTGTGATATTGTTTTAACAATACTCTATAATAGAAATAAGAGTCTTAAAAAGAGGAGAAAATAGTCTAACTTGACTTACTTAAAAAAAGCAAATACTTAAAAAAAATTGTATAATATATGATAGATATTTTTCTTCAGTAAAAAAATTGAGAGTAGATCAGACCCTTAAGGGAAAGTATACCTGGTTTCTAGGAGACTTAACTCACTTTATAAGTAAAAATTACCTTGCTTACCAATGAAGAGAGTCCCTTTTTTATTCATTCTTACAAAAGCAATGGTCTAAGTGAAAAGGATTAAACATTTATTGATAGCTAGTATCTGTGTGTCATATGCCAGGAACTTTGTTAAATATTTCACATGTGCTAGAACATTCATTCTTCACAATTGCTGCCATATCACAGATGAGGAAATGGAAACGCATTGTTTTTGCCCAAGGCATAAAGGTGTAAAGGAAGAACTGGAATTTGAACCCAGATCATTTAACTTCTGACACCAGGGTCCTTCTACTGTGCTAAGTATTCACGATCAAAGAAAGGCTTTGTAGGGAAAGAGAAAAAGTCTTTTTAGGGAAAGTGGCTACATCACAGTTTACAAAGCCAGAACAATTAGCTTTCAGGGTACAAGAACTCCATATACAAACTAATAATAAAAGGAGAAAAAAATCTTTTTGTACAACCCATTTTGGAAGTTTAAGCAAATGCACCCTGAATTTTTTTCCTACATGCAGAAAGGATGTCATTCAGAAAACGTCGGGTCCTTTGAAATGTGAAAAAGATAAAAATCAGCTAGCAATGGCCTCAAGTTTTAAGTGAAGAGCAATCTCTTCCTAAGACAGACCAGCAGCAACTCTGTCCAATAGTCTAAAGTCAGACAGACGTCCTGTGTTTATTAAGTGATGAAGTCTAGTGGAAAAGGCAAAGATTCAGGAGGCAGATGTGGGTTTAAAGCCCATAGGGTATTACCTAGCTGTGTGACCTCGTTTTATTTCTCCACTCCTTCCTTTTCTTTTTCATTAAAAGGAGTATGCATGTTGTGAAGGTTTGAGATAATGTATCAAAAGCGCATGGCTTAGTAGATGCTCAAAAACGGTTGGTAATACGTTGTTGGTTAGGGTGATTAACTCTATAGGAGACAGCCTATATGATTAATGATGACAATTTTGTTGTTTGAGCTCACTGCATTCAATATTTAATACCAAATGATATCTAATATGCTGACAAGCATTATAGAGAAATAAGATAGATAAATACCAAGCCTTTGCTTATAGGAATTTACAACCCAGAAAAAAGATAAATGAAATAACCATAATAGAGTTTGGAAGCAGTTTAGTTTGGTAGGCAAGAGGGCTCAAATAAAGCGTAATGGGAGATAATAATAGTGTTAGTTGAGGCATTTTGGAGGATTTGAATGGCAGGAGAAAGAGTCTTTTCTCAACCTGGTAGAACTAAAAAAAAAAGATTTTTAATTTTGACAGTTTAATCATGTGAAAAAAGTGGTAGCAGAGAGTTGGGTTGACTGTAGGTGTATTGTGTGGACATGGGACAGGGAGCAGCTGAGTGATCTCCCCAAGAGTGAGTCACCACTCAGTGGCTACCCAACAAAGGTACATAAAACGTCCCAGCAACCAGGTCTCACCCGCACTGCAAAAACAGCAGAGAAAAAGAGTTCTCATTAGACCCCAGATATCTAGCTTCCCATGCCCAAAATAGAATACCTAGTACTCCAAATAGCATTTTGATGGAATATCTAATTAAATGCCTGTGCCTAATAATAGTTTAGTAATGCAGTGTAACTCCAATTTCTTTAAAATGATGATCTACTTAAAGAATATTATTAGTATTTGCAGGATTTATTTTAATCATGAATCTTCAACATACAGGACAGGAAACAAAAATAGCACTCCTATTGAAAGCTAATGTGTCAGTAATTTGAAGATTTCCTGTGACTACATTAAAAGCATCTTATTAATGCATTATATAATTTGTTAGAGAAGCTACATATCCTTCAGTGAGCAGAGCATGTTCAGCCTTGGAGATGTGCTTCAGTAAATACGCAGATAAGAGAGATACATAAGCATGTAAGTGACGTACCTAAGGCTGCTTAGCAGAGTGTATGACACACAGAGAGTGTCCCCAGATAATAGGTGTTGTTGCCCTGAAGCTCACTTCAATACATCTTCTCCTCCAATTTTATACTGGCCAAATTAACTCATACTTTGAACAAAAAGTTATTTATTCTAAAATAAGCAAAGTATATTGTAAATCTGTAGAAATGAGTCATCTAAGTTCATTAAATCAAAGGAAAAACTCTCTCATCTACAGGACAATATATACAATGATGCTGGCTTTTCAGCGAGATGAAATCCTGACTCATTAGCTTCGATCACATTCACAATAGTGGATTTATTAAAGGATGGGGGCGTGTAGAAAGTACACGTATCTATTTTTGGAAAGTTCTCAGCAACTAAGGTTAAAATAGGTTTCTTCTTAAACTCATTAAAATAATTAGGAACCCCCACCCCTTCCTGAGCATCATGATGAATCAGGCTTACCTAGACTTGAAGTTTCCTTCCATGACTCGTGGTTCTTCAAAACTTATTTTAAATTCCTTTTGTTGATTGGTGGGGGTAGGGGATGAGAGGAAGGAAAAATTTAAAAATAGGTTATCCTAAAATGTTATGGAATTTCCTGTGGCTCTAAAATGAACCAATGGGGACCAGCAGGTGGCATAGTGGTTAAGGTGCTGGACTCCCACATGGATAAACATGGTGTTTCTCACTTTTCCACTCTCTTTCTGTCTTTCTCTCTCTGGTGAGCTCACATGTCCTGTAGCAAATTAAAAAAAAAATACTGATAAATAAAATTAAATAATTCTTAATAAATAAAATGAAACAAATGCCCACTTTTCTTCATTCTCTTAAACTATGTGTGTATATTCATGTTCAATATATATATTTAAATAGACACAGATAATAATAATAGGGTATGAATCTATTTACATAAAAACCATGTGATTGGAATATTGACCTTATTAAAAGAAGAACTAGGGACAAGCAGATGGAGTAATGGTTATGCTGCTGGACTCCCATATTACTCAACTGCAGTTTGAGTCCTGGACCTGGCGGCTTAAAAAATTCATGCCGGACATGTGTGAGTGTGTGCCCAAAATCCCAAGAAGAGAATCAAGGAGAAGGGATTGCAGCATGGCTATCCCCCTTGGGGGGTGATGTCTTGCTTTCTGTCTCTCTCTTTCTGTGTCTCTCCAGCGAGCACATGTGCCTATAGCAAAAATCTCTTTAAAAAGTCTCTCATTGAGACTGATTTAGTAAAAATGGTTAACAGTCCTCATGGAATCATCTTGCATAGTGTCTAATTTAGCAACTGGAGAGAAATCATCTTCTTAGGTTTCTTGTCTACTTCATGTAGGTAACTTTGCTTGGTTTTTAGAAAATCAGTCACCTGATCCCAGATAATTAGGTGAGGTTGGGGGGGGGGGATTGAGAAAAAAAAAAAAGGAATGGGTAGATGCCTGAGTTGATCAACTCATCTGATTGTACCCCCAAATTCCATAAACACTAGCCACAGCACACTGGGAACACTTGATCTGATCTGGCCAGCTAAGACTAGGGGCAGATCATAGTGTCTGCACCCTTTTGGAGGTACCTGTCTCTTTCTGCCTATCTCTTTAATAGAAGAAATAAATAATCATAAAAGAAATTTAGCAAACTCATATACTATAAATTGTCTTCATTTTTAGTAAACTTTATGTATTTTTCAATGTTTATCACTATTTTCTTTTTAAGTTGCCCGATGGTATGTACACTTAAGAGAGAGACTCAGAGGAGAAGGACGTGATCGGGCTATAGTAATTTCTTTTCCATTTCTCCCTCCTGTTGGGATCTGGGGCATGTGCACACAGGTACCTGGTATGTTTATCACTATTTTTATAATCTTATTATTTGTATCTAATTACACAACTCACTCTTTTTTACTATTTAGTTATTATTTGTTTTCATTTGCTATAGGGTACACACACTCACCAGGGAAAGATAAGAAATAAAGCAAGCTGCTAGGTCCAGGACTCGAACCATGGTCAAACATATAGGAGTCAAGCACCTGAACCACCATGCCACCTGCTGCTTCTGACACAATTTACTCTTTGTAAAGATTCAACAGATACAAATGCTATGTCAAAGCATTTCCTGAGGCACAAACACCATTTTAAAAATGAATGGAAGCTTTCCAGAGATGATTTACCCATAGCAGACATTAGTGAACTCACCAGCATTTCCTGTTCTCTGTCCTCCAACCACATGGCAAGACCACCCTTCTCTTGAAATTAAGAGTGGCCATGGGAACCAGCAGTTAGCGTAATGGCTATGCCGCTGGACTCCCACGTAGTCGACCGCGGTTCGCGTCCCGGACCCGGTGGTTAAAACCCACGTTGGGCGTGTGTGCATGTGTGCCCAAGATCCCAAGAGAAGTATGGAGGAGAAGGGATTGCGGTGTGGCCATCCCCTCTGGGGGGTGATTTCTTGCTTTCTGTCTCTCTGTCTGTCTGGTGAGCGCATGCGCCCTATAGTGAAAAAACTCTCAAGAAAAAAAAAAATCAAGAGTGGCCATTTGCCTAGTTCTGAAAACTGGGATGTGGCCATACTGACATGTGTGATATGCTGGTGCCTGGAGCTGGTGTGAGGCTCTCCAGTGTACTCTCCTGTAGTGTGGCAATTGCCAACATTGCAGAAGGTTGATGCTCCATCAGCCGGTGACTGGGTGTGGATGACAGGAGTAGGCTGCCCTGCCAACCAGGGATGGGTCTGGAGCACAAGTGAGAACTCTGTCATATCACTGCAGTTTTAGGGTTGTTACTGCAGCATGACCTCATTTGTCCTAATATACCTTCTTTGCTTGGAAAAGACAGAGTCTGGGATGTATGTTTTAAAAAAGACACAGAGGTGTAGTATGCTAAGTGGCACTGTAAAATTTATTTGTCTTTATGATTTATGCATAGTAATTGGACAAACAAAAGAACAATCACTATCAAGATGGCCATATGTAGCTTAGGAAATGGCTGGTCCCAGTTCAGTCATACACATGTTCATTCTGCTTAGAAATGAGTTTCTTGTTAATGGTTTTAATCTTTCCTTTTTTTTTTTTCCAGTCCCCAAGGTTTGTACAGTTCAGCACAAAAGTTTTTGCTATTTCTTTATTATCAAACACATGATGTTTACCAATTCTTGGGAAATAAATGAAATCTACAAAAAAAAAAAAAAAAAAAAAAAGTCCTGTGACAAAAAAGACATTTTCACAGAAATTAATTTGAGGAAGTTATTACTGATTGATTTAGTTTTGCTATCAGACATACACATGAAACAATATTCACAAATCACATTTGTCTTAAGATTTCATTTCTTTTAAAATATTTATTATACTTTTAAAATGCAAGGCTTCCATTGATTTCTTTGGTTTTAAACATTATAACTCTGCTTGACCTAAATATATATAGTTCTGTTTGTACCAAACATCAAAAATTTAAAAATTTAACAAACTCTCAAAAGTTAAAAATGGAATTATTGCTATTCATATAAAAAACGCCTTGCCCATTTGGGTGCTACTGCTATTATTGCTTTGTTTGTGTGGGAAAACTATCCCAGAAATCAAAGATGTATCCACAGCTCCCTGCTTAAAGCACAATTTGATTGTATATTATGATCTATTAACATGTCTTTACCTTCATCAAAGCTATCCTGATCTTGTCCTTAAAAAAACAAACAAAGTGAAATAGCATAAATAAATAAGTTTACCTAAGGGGAAACAATAAATAGGCTCCTACATAGGAATAAAGAATATGGTAACATAAAGCCCTCCAGTGCTGTACAATTAAACAATAGCTTTGGAATTTTAAGGTCTCTAAACACAGCCCTTGCTTATAACACACTTATTGCTGTATGCAGCTGACACAGAGAGAAAAGAATACATTTCTGTTGTTCTCATCCTTTAAAAATGAAAACACAGTGGATACAATGGTAAATTCTGCCTTTTGGGAATTTACCTGGATGTGTACCATCATCAGTTTTGGACCTTAGCCTAGTGGTAGAGCATAGATCATAGGGATTTAAAAAAATCCTAACATTCCTTCAATTCTTAGTGGTCTCTTGGTCTTCAGAGTAAGTATAAAAACAGAAGCAATTAGACTCAAAAATTTTGCTGCCTTCTTTTCTTTGCATCCATTGCGTCCAGAATGGGCTGTCTCTTCGCAGTGTATCTTTGACGAAGTTCTTCTATTTCTCGTTCCATCATGGGATCCAGTGCTTTTAATCGCATCTGTAGTTCTTCTAAACTTAAATTTTTTAACTAGGTATAGACAGAAAAACAGATATTAACACAGAATTATTTATAATAGGTTGAAATCTAATGAGTTTTAGCATAAATATTTCAGAAAATTCTTAACATCATCTTGAAATGTGCTTCAATAATTAAAAAAACAGGAATTCCTTCCCTGAAGAATCCAGAACTTGCAAGCAACTTGAAACAAACAAAAAAATCAAAACCTTTGCTTTTAGGAAAGAGTAAATAAGAAAACCAAGCTGAGACCAGCAGTTGGCATAATGGTTATATTGCTGGACTCCCACATAATCAACCACAGTCCCAGACCTGGTGCGGTGGCTTAAACTCATGCCAGGTACGTGTGCGTGCGTGCCCAAGATCCCGAGAGGAGAATGGAGGAAAAGGGATTGCAGCATGGCCAGCCCCCCTGGGGGGTGATTTTTCGCTTTCTGTCTCTCTGTCTCTCTGTATCTTTTTGTCAACTGCACGTGCCCTATGGCAAAAACCTCTCCAAAAAAGAAAAAGAAAAAGAAAAAAGAAAAACAAGCTGATGAAGTAATTCTGCTAAAAAAAAAAAAAAAACAACAAAACTGGCACAAAGACAAAGCCACCACCACCACCACCAGCAAGAAGACTTTCAGGACACTCACCTGAAAGTGATCTCTTATATGTTTGAGAGCTTTGGTGGGCTACAGTAACTATGAATACTCCCGGAGATCACCCAAGAATGTGCCAGATTAAATAAAGGTTAAATGAACAGTTCTAGCCTCCATTTTACCAGATGTTTCCATTTTAAGCACTCAATCAGAAAATTAAGTTATCCAGAATATAGTTACCCTAAGCATTTTGATAAAATAGGGTTGTTAATTTATGATTCAAAATACCACAACCTAACATCAACTGCTGTGTGAGCTCTGATGTGGGCTTAGACAATTTGAAAATTAAGTAGCTGTCAAGGTTTTACTGTCTACGTTATAGTTTGATTATGCTGGCTGCTGGGGACAATGGCATGTTCTTTACTGGTTTTCTGTAGACCAGCAGGAGAGAAGCCTCATGCCATGCGTTTCAGAGGATAAAATCTGTTCTGCTACATAATGGGATCTATGGCATCCTGAGCTTTACTATATTTATTTACATATTAAGCCAGCAAGATATGGATTATATCCTGAAAAGCATACTTTATGGATGTCATCTGAGGACTTATGAGAAGCTCTGAAATATATAACCTAATATACTGTGTTTTTACCTTATTAACACTAAAAAAAAAATCTCTATCTCCTTTAAAGACTGAGTATTAAAGCAATACTGGCAGCTGTGTGGTTTAAAAACTCAGTGAAACCACAAGGACTTACAGAAGCTATCACGTACTCAGCCTCTTGGCAGGTAGTTTAAGGAAGTAAAGAAGCACTAAGCTACTTGCTTGTCCTTAAGAAACTTAGAAATCAGTTGGACAGATAACACTAGCAGTTAGAAACATTTAAGGACTGACGCAAGGCCTATGTAATTAAGGCTCATGGTATGTGGTACAGATTATTAGTGAGAGGTGTTTAACTCAAGTCCAAGAATAAGCAAATGGGCAATGGGCAAAATTCTGCACATTCATGAGTGCATTCTTCCTGAAGAGGGCATCTGTTTGTTTGTTTGATATGTTCTTTTAAACAGACTCTGAAAAAAAAAGGGGGGGGGACCTCATTTACTATAAATGCAATGGAACTTGGATTCCCTTCTGAGAGCACAGACGGTGCTGGTCCTTGAACAAGGCCCTCAGAGCAGTGTGCAGGGCCGAGGAGGAGGGCCTGGCAAGTGAAGTAGAAGGAGTAAGCACATCACAGAAAGAAGGTCTGAGAAGAGGACTCTTGTGTAGAGGGTGCAGGAAGTAAGGCTGGACTGAAACCTAGGCAAAGCAGGGTTTGGACTTCAGGAAGCCATAGTCACTTCTGCAGCAGGTAAACTTCGAAAGAGTAGTTCAAATGTGGCTTTAAAAATCATAAAACTTGCAGCTTATTTTTTGTTTTAAGAAGATAATGGTCTTTTGTAATGTTATGAGTCAAGCTAGAAAAAACACTCATTACTTATAGTCACTAAAAACAGTAACCCAAAATAGCATTTCTCAGCTGATCATCCACTTTACTCATCATACCTGGCCCTAAGTGACTCCCGCTTCCAAAATTCAAATCCAATCTCAGCTGAAAAAGATTCTGAGGATACTGAAAAGAATGAGTCATAGACACTAAAGGAAATTCAAAAGAGGAGTTCCAAAAATATTTTGAGGAAGGGCAGTGTTATGGAAAGAGTATACAGGCTCCCAGGATGGTGACTCTGAAGATGAACACCACTTGCTTTGGTTATATGATGTGTAAAATAAGCCCTATTATTTTTCAGTCACATGCCATAAAATCATCTAGCCTCTTTTTTTTTTTTTTTTTTTTTAGTTTTTGCCATAGGGTGGATGCACTCACTGGGCGGGGGGTGGGGGATGAGAGACAGAGAGTGAGAAATTACTACACAGGGGATGGCCATGCTGCAATCCCTTCTCCTTTAGGGATTTCAGGCATGCATGCACATGTGTTCAACATGTTTTTCAAGCAGCCAGGTCCAGAACTTGAACTGCACAGTCAGCCATGTGGGATCCAGCCTCCCTAACCTCTATACAACCTGCTGGCCCAAGAATCTAGCTTTTTATATTAAGCTATAACACTATACATTTATATATAATATGTAGTATTATATTATACAGTTATACACTGCATAATGATGTGTCAGTTATTGCTGGACCATGCATCCAATGGTGGTCCTGTAAGAAGCACAGTCTATACCATACAACCTAGAAGTGTGTGGTACCTAGGTCTGCCCAAGTACACTCTATGATAGTTGCACAGTGACAAAACTGCCTAATGATGCATTTCTCAGAACATACTGCTTTCATTAAGTAATGCATGGCTATACTTCCTTTGCTAATTTTTAATCCAGTCATGCATTTGTTACACAGCACTATTCAGGTCACTGTCGGGATAAAGAATAAGCTAACAGGAAACCTCCAAACTTTCTAAGTGTATAAAAGGGATGGTGAGTAGAAGGGCCAACGTAGACCACACAATCATGCTTCCCTGAGAAAGAATCCCAGCTGTGTCCACACAGGGCCTAATTTCATTTTGCATTCTTCAAGACATTATCTCTGTTTCAGCCTGTATTAATCTTTCTAGTCTCTGAATTTCTAGGTAACATTTGTAATTTAAACAATATGATTTAGTGTTTAATCCTAGAGTCATGTAATTTTTCATAATTGATTTTTTTTAGGGGGGAAGAGATTTTTGCAATAGGGAGCATGCACTTGCCAGAGACATAGAGACAGAGAGACAAAAAATGAGATATCATACCCCAGGGGGGATGGCCAAGCCACAATCCCTTCTCCTTGTTCTCCTCTCAGGATTGTGAGCATGCATGTACACACATGTGGTGTGAGTTTCAATCTGGCAGGTCTAGGACTTGAACTGTGGTCAGCTATGTGGGAATACAGTGCCTTAACCACTAACACCACTTACTGGTTTTTATAACTGATTTTTAAGCATGAGTTTCCTGCCCCTATTTCAGATATTTCAAAACATACTTAGACTTTAGAGACTGTACACACTCCCAGAAACTATCCAACTATACTGCTAAATAATGTGACATGAAGGTACTTTGATAAATAAGAACATATGATGCATAGGATTAGCAGGTGGCATGGTGGCTAATGTGCTGAACTCCCACATAGTTGACCATGGTCTGAGTCCCAGAACTGGTAGCTTGGAAATCATGCTGGGCACATGTATGCATGCCCAAAAATCCTGAGAGGAGTTTGGGAGAAAAGGAATTATGGTATGGTCAATCCACCCAGAGGGGTGATTTCTTACTTTCCCTCTTACTCATCTCTCTCTGACAAGTGTATCCACCCTATGGGGACAAACCTTAAAAAAAAAAAAGGGTCAAATAAAGACATCTGTACCCCAATATTTACTGCAGTAGTATTCAGAACAGCCATGATATGGAATTAATCTAAGTGTCTATCAACAGACAAATGGATAAAGAAAATGCAGTATATGTTTGTATGTATATATATATGTGTATGTATGTATATGTATGTATGCACGTATGTATACACAGAATGGAATACTCTGCAGTCACGTAAAAGAACAAAATCTGGTCATTTGAGGCTAAATGCATGAGCCTGGAGAGCATTATGTTAAGTGAAATAAGCCAGGCACAGAAAGAGAAATATTACATGCAGTCCCTTATACATGGAAACTGGAAAATAAAATGACTTCTCTAGAAGTCGAGATAACTAGAGGCTGAGAGGGGTAAGGAGGTGAAAAGAGAGATGTTGATTAATGAGAATAAAATTACAGACTGATAAGATAAGCAATGTTTAGTGTTCTAAAATACTACAAAGAAAATACAGTTAAAAACAAATTATCATATATCTCAGAGTAGCTAAAAAAGAGGGTTTGGGCTAGCCTGCGGCCTGGTGGTTAAGACTGACTGTACGGTTCCAGGGCTATACCCAGCAGCTTGAAAAACAACCCAATGTGTGTGCATGTGTGCATGCCCAAAATCCCCAAAAAGGGTGAAACGAAGGAGAAGGGACTGCAGTGTGACTTTTCTCCAAGGAGGGTGCTTTCTCCTTCTCCCTCTTTCTTTGTCCATCTCTTTTTGGCTAAAACATGTACTTTCTGACAAATTTAAAGCATTAAATAAATAAAAGTAATATAAAAAAATTTAAAAAGAATTTTGAATGTCCCCAAAACAAAACAATGACAAATAGTTGAGATGACAGGTATACTAATTACCTTGATTTAATCATTACACATTGTAGTCACATACTTAAAAATATCCTGTTGTACCCTCACCCATACGTATAATTATAATGTTAACTTAAAAGAAAACAAATGACTTAAATAAATTGTGTTACTTTAGGATCAGAACAAACAGGATGTCATACAAAGCAAATAATTATCACTGCTTACACTTTTTTTGCACAATGACATTTCTGTAAGTATCTTGTACTACCTTTATTGGGTGCAAACTGCCAACTGCTTATAAATATTATTTTACAGTAATAGACTGACTCAGGGAGAGAATACTTAGATAAAAAAATCCTCCTCCTCTAATAGATGTTTATATGTTCAATATATAGAATTTGTGGGAAACAGGTCTGTGATGTTGGAGAACCATTATCTGGCATCATTGAGGAATTAGGTATTCCTTATCAGTAAGTTAATAAATTTTAGTTCTTTAAATGATAAAATTTTGTTTTATGCTGAACAGAAATTTGATACACTATTTTACAGTATATACTACCTTCTGAGAGGATATAGGACCTAAAATAACCTTTCCATGATGATAAGCCATCATTAACAACACCTATTACTTATCTATGCCACATACATTTTCTCACTCCTGATTTGTTTTGTGGTCTTTGTGGAGGAAGCTGTTAGCTACTTTTCATGGCCATCACTGGATATATACCCTTCTATCACTACCTCAAATTTATTCATTACTGGGAAACAGAAAAGCAACTCAACAACGTTATAGGGCAGTACACTAAACAAGAATAGGTTGTGAGTGAAAACCTGAGGCTGTTTTACAGAAGATAGAGCATGGCTTCAGTGCTGATATTTGTTATACAAGTTTCTACTTGATTTTTTAATCTAATTTTAAATTAGAGGCTGTGCAAGATTGAGGTTATAGGAAACCTGACTTCTTCATAAGCTACACACAATGGGCCTTCAAAAAGTTCATGAAAAATGTGTATATGAGAAAACTGTGTATGGATCTCTAAACTTTACCAAAATAACCTTATAGTTTAATTCCATTTTCCACCAACTTTCTGAAGTTCCCTCATATGGACACTGCTATGTTGTCTGAGAACTTCGAAGGACTCCTTTATTAAAGTGTTTACTGAGATTGTCTATAGACCAAGCACAGTAGGCACAGAGAAGAATAAAACACTGCCTCCCGGGAAGAGCCTGCAATCTAGCTGGATTGGCCCATGCACAGTTAACTCCCTTACAGGATAAGTAAGCTGGGAAAATGGGAAATGGGATGGGAAGGAAGGGAAACAGCATGAGCAGAAATGAATATGGCCACAATGCTTAGCATCTTTGGAGATGTCTAGCAGACTACTGGAATTCGAGAAAGATCCATGGGGAGCAAGGAACAGAAGACGAGGCAGGAAGGGCAAGGTCTGATCGCTAAGGGCCCCTAAGTCCGATGGCTAAGGGCCCCTAAGTGTGTTGCTACAAACTTTCTTGACAAGAAAGAAATGCTACATAACTCTGAGCAAAAGTGGGACATGATTGTGTATGAGTTAAAATGTATCTCCAATAGCAGGTACGAAAAATAGATGGCCATGGGAGAAAAAAAATCAAGGCAACAAACAAACAAACAAAACCTCAGTGTTATCACAACAGTCTATGAGAAGGTAAGGCTTGAACTAGGACAAGAGAAGTGGAGACTGACAAGAGGACTTGAAAGAACCAGTGAACCAGTTGAATGTTCTTTGATTGTGAAAGATTAGTAAAAAGGAAGAGTTAAGGATGTTTCTGGCTGTAAGCTGGGGTAGTGGGAGGGGACAGGGTAGTTAATGATGTTTATTTCAGTCTTGGCGAATTGGAGATACAAGGACAGCATCAAGGTGGAGACATCAGACATGGATTCTCTTTTTTTTTTTTTTTTTTTGAGGTTTTTGCTATAGGGCACGTGTGCTTGCCAGAAAAACAGAGAGAGACAGAGAGATAGAAAGCAAGAAATCACCACCACCACCCCCCCCACCCCCGCTCAGGGGGATGGTCATGCCATAATCCCTTCTTCTCCATTCTCCTCTCTGGATCTTGGGCACACGCGCCCAGCATAAGTTTAAGCCACTAGGTCCAGGAATCGAACCACAGTCGGCTACATGGGAGTTGAGCAACATAGCCATTAGGCTAACTGCTGGTCCCAGTGAGAAAGCAAGCCACCAGGACTGGGACTCGAACCGTGGTCAACCATGTAGGAATATCCAGTGTCTGAACCACCACATCGCCTGCTGGTCCCCAGACATAGATTCTAACTTGGGGTTCAGGAGCTTAGAAGAGAGATCCAAGCTAAAGATACAGGTGTGGAGAATCACCAGAATTTGGGTTGTAGCTCCACTTTGATAAGGAGAAGATTACCCAGGGAAAGGACATTTCCCTGATCTCACCATCTGTCTATGGTATCCAACAGAAAAATAACCCCCAATCCTTGGTATTTGTGGTTAGAGACTCTCTTCATTTTGTCAATAGAACAGTAATACTGGTAGTTTTCTAAATAACTCTAAATTATGGCATGATACAGATAGGAAAAAAGTCAGGTTAACTGGTAGGATTTTTCTCTTCTTAAACAGTGGGAATGATTTATAGACATAAACTTCTGGCTGGAATTTGATTTACGATTAAGCCCTAATAACATGTATTTAGCACTTGGTATTTCTATAGCTATCAAGCCTCCCACAGGGATGAACATGCTTTGGGGAGAAAATCGTGGCAGAAGTGGTTCTTTCAATATCTTGGAAAACAGTACTATTTAATGCTTTAGTAGTAAAAACTAGATATGCAACCTAGATAAAATTTTATGGAGACTCATAATGATTAAAAATGGCCCCATTATATCATATGATCTATGATTATCCTAAGCTAATCTAAATTAAAGTAGTTTTTTTTGGGGGGGGGCTAATGAGGATAATACTAGAAGGAAAAGTTAGCTTCCTAAATTAGTGTCAATATTATTATGACAAACTTTTTTATATCAAAACCATTTGTCCTGGAACTCTTTATGAAAAGAAAAGAACATCACTTCAAAATTGTAATGTTTATGGATCAGCAGAGCTTGTGGAAAATGATTTTAATTTACACATTTTTAATGCAGGAAAAATGTTATTTATGAAACATTCTTCTACAATACATAAAACAAAAAGTAGCTGAATTGGGCCTGCTCCATGGTGCCATGGTAATACACTGACCAACAGAAGCAGGATCTCACATGGCGACTAAAGTTTGAATCTCTGGTGCTATCAATCTGAAACACTCCAGTCACTTACAAGTGCCCGTGACAATGAAGGGCTGGAGAACTGGAGGAAGAGGATCTCAGCAAGACCAGACCTTGTGGAAACTGTGTCTCTCCCTTTCTCTCTCATGTACATGAATAAAGGAGGAAAAACAGTAGCTGTATTCCATCACTATATGCCAGTTTACTAATTCTACGATAAATGCAGATGTGAACCAGAAGTGGAGTAACAAGTCTTTGTTCTACATTTGTCAGAGTTTAGAACTTAGAAGTTGAGTCAGTGAAAATAATTTAAAAATATGCAAATATTGTGGGTTTTACTATATGTGAACAAATGTAAAAAAATGAAGAAGGTGGCCCAACCAATATGGCACAGGAGAAGTGCCATGCTCTGCCATGCTGGAAGCCACATGGAAGATGAGGGTTTGGTTCCACTGCTATATGCTGTGTGCATGCTTGTAACTCTGGCTGGCTGGCAAGGCTGGGACAGGATTGCAGTGTGACACCCTACTGAATGTGCTTGTCTTTTTCTCTTTCTCTCTCATGAATGAAAGAAACCTAAAGAAATGAATAACTCTCCTGAAACTATTCATGTACTTCAGTAAGTTCATGAAAAAAACTATAATTAAAGTGTATTTTGATGCAGAAATATTTGAAATCCATGTATAGTTTTTTTTTATAATAGTTATTGTCCATGAACTTTTTGAAGACCCTTCATAGCTTTTACATGTTTAGGCAAATTATATTTAATAAAACTTAGCTTTGAAATTAATAATGAGATGGAACCCACACAACTAATGGTCATTCTAAAATCTTCCAAGCTTTAACACTGAATTACTATTTTAGTTTGACAATCTTTACAAACATGAAGGACACATACTTGATTAAATTAGTAAATGAACTGATGTGCAGTATAAGGAAGAATCTGAATGCAAAGAGTGAAGCAGGGCATACAACCTTTTCAAAAATATACAAAGAAAAAGAGATATATTGCAGGATGATACTGTTACATTACCTGAAGTTTTTATTTTTTCCTATTCACAGAAAAATATGCTTTTCCTGGATATTTGAAATAAGTACTGGGGGCATGGCATATGAATAAATATGAATGAATAAAAACCAGAGAATAATATCAATTTCCATAAAAGGGTTTAAACTGATACCAGGTAAATTAAATTATGTGGGGCTGAGATAGACGAATTTTAATATATGGGACTGTTAAAAGTCATTTTTCATAATGAAGTCATTTGTTTAACAGAAGCATAAACTATACAGTCAGGTTATGAGTTAAACCTTCACAGAATCTCAGTGTGAAAAAAGAAAAAACTCAGAGATCATCTACTCTGACTTCCTTATTTGAGGTAAGGAAATGAGAGCTGGCTTGGCTCAAGTCTACACTCCTGGTTAATGGAGATATAACGTGACCTCTGGATCAATAATTACCACCTATAACTCCCCCCCCCCCCCCCCATCATACCACACAGATCACTGGCTCTCAATTACTGGATTGTATATTTTGCTATATTGTGTTGGGAGAAAACCCCAAATTTACCTTTTTGATTCCTACTTCTTGCCCCCACCCTCTTGTGTGTGTGCGTGTGTGTGCATCCATGCATGTATGTGTGTACAGATTGGTCCATCAGTGAAACCAAACCCAGGATACTGGAACGAGTATTATAAAGTATGTAGCTAGCTCAAGTCTAGGACTCTTTTGTCTGGTCAGAAGGAAACACGACCCACAGTCTAGTTCCACTGGTATAATCTTGGGAGAAGACTTCTCACTGAATGTATCCATTTCTAACACACACACCATCCCACTGATTTAAAATGACAACCTTCTGTGCTTCTTCCATTAAATCCTAACAGATTTTTTTTAGGCGATTTTTAATTTTGATTTTTTCATGTTTTTTGCCATAGGGTATGTGTGCTTGCCACAGAGAGACAGAGACATAGAAAGGAAAAGTGAGAAAGGACACCCAACCCCCATCCCGGGAGGGATGGGCATGCTACAATCCTTTCTCCTCCATTCACCCAGAGTGACTTTCAAGCCACCACGTCCAGGACTTAAACTTCAGAATCAGCCATGCAGGATCCAACACTTTAACCACCACGCCAAATGCTGACCCTTTTTAGGTGATTTTAAAGTAGGAGAGAGAAGGACAGAAAACAAAAGGGAATGGAAACATGCTAATTGCTTCCTACCAGAGGACAAACATTAGTTTTCATTCTGTGAGTTCGAAGTATTTGTCTAATACAAAATTTAACAGAAACAAGATCATATTTAGCAAAAGTTATTTAGATTGAAGTCCAAAGTTGCCTAATTTGATATTCTTAATCTAGGATTGTAAAAAGAGTTCAAAATGTGAAGTCACCAAAAATGGAGAGAAACTGCTAAGAAACTCCCAGGGTCTTCAATCAGAACTGAAAGGAAAAATGCTACACATTCAGCTATGAAGGTCACGGTGAAAAGAAACCCTGCATATGACATTTTAGAGAGCAATCTTCTAAAATGAAGTAAATAGCAGAAGCGCAGTAAAAGGTAGAATTGCCATGTTAAGCTTCAGGTCAGTTGACAGATTAAGCTCACCTAGCTCTTACAAAAAGTTTGTTTACAACAGATGAAAGACTTTAAATAAAAACCCTATACCTCTTAATAATAATTATATAGATGGATGGACAAATAGATGCTTGTTCATAAGTTAAACAAAAATGTTAAAACTATTTTTTGATAGGAGTCAACATTTTCAAACATCGTTTGAAATCGGCAGAGTCTGCTACATGAATGAAAGTTCAAATAAACAACTCATTTAGTTAATGATGGCCCTGGATTATCACAGTTCATCCAGGAGGGCAGATATGAATTAATATCATAAACATTATTTCTCAGTATCTCTAAAGAAAAAGAAAATCTAAGTAAAGATAAGCAGTGAATAACTCACTTACTAGATCTTACATAAACCAGCAGCATAAATAACTCAGCAAACTTAAGATGGAAAATAAGATTAATCAACTAACCCACTGATAATTGTGACAGTTCAAATTTTTAATAATTAGAATTATTTCTGAACTCTGTGAAAAGTATGAAAAGGCTCCTTACTGCTGATCGGGAAGAATTGTCAGTGGAATGAGAACTCCTTTAAAGTCATTTACCCAGTTTACTATAAAAACTCAAAATATCATACTATAATGATAAAATGGAATTATTTTCTAAAATAATTTCATTTAAAGATCTCTAGGGAAATCCACTTAAAATTTTTTACATTATTCTCTATTCTGTCAAAAATAGCCTTAACTACATGAGAAAAAAATGATGAAGCATTAATCTAAAAAAAAATAGCAGAAAAAGACAGGATTTTGAAGTTTCAAAATAGAGAAATGTGATAACATTTCAAGACTTAATGGATTGGCAGAATCATCAGTCTGTCAAAATAAACGACACAGCACCTCAATGAAGCAAATGGTCCTACAAGTTAATGCTAATACATTTAGTCAAACAGTCAATCAAGAAAATCCTGTACAAGGTTTGCTATGTTTACTGGGAAAACAAACTCTTCCTAGCAACTGTTTAAATAAATCTCACAGATGCTACAGACCTTATTAGTGGCCTGTGATTAAAAAAATATGGATTGCTAATACTGTATCCTGACTCATCTATTTTCCCATCTGCTAACAATTCCAACAATATGAACTATCAACAGAATGGCTAACAACAATAATTTTCTATGGCAATTTTGATGCTGAAGTGCCTATAGCATTTTGTAAGATTTACCAGTGCATGCCTCAGACTGTTTTGAGTTGTTTGTGGCCTGGAACAACATATTCCTTTTCCCCTAAATATTCCATTTTAGCTGAAACTTTACTGTGTTCAACAGAATCTGGTTTAGTTTTAGAAGACACTGTTCATGGAGGCTGCCATACTATTCTACCAACAATAGAAATGGGAAACTTCCAGGTTCTAGAGAAAGCCAGTCAAGTCCACTGATTAGTTTGGGTATATATAAATAGGTAAGGGACCTTCTGCCAATAGGAATGAACAACAGGGATAACATTTAGTACTTCAAGTTAAAAAAGAAAAAAAATATAATGCTTCTTTGTCCTCTAATCTCTCAGTTTCATTAGAATATTAGGGCATTTTCCTACTTTATTTTCTGGCACTGAGAAGAATATTTTATAGGAACTTTCAAGTTGACCAAATCTACTATGAAGCCTGTTTTAAGGAAAATCCTGTATGTACATTTAAAATATGTATTTACAAAAGTAACTAGGATAGTAATAATTACAGGTACTTTTACCCTTATACCTATAGAAGAAAAGCTGAATTCCTCAAGGTAAATCCCTTACAAACGATGATTTAAAAAAATTACTGCCATAGAGCATGTGTGCTCACCAGAGACAGAGAGAGGGAGAGAGGACCCCTCAGTGGGGCATGGCAATTTCTTCTTCCCCACTTCTCCATCCTGTTGGGATCCTGGGCATACACATGCATACCTGGCATGGTTTTTCAAGTCACCAAGGCCAGGATTTGAACCACATGGTCGATTCATATAGGATCAAGCTACCTTAACAAGTAGGCCACAGGCTAGCCCTAAAACATAATCTTAAAAGCTACATTAACAACAAACCTACCAAAACAGACCTTATTTACTCTCCTCTGAGCTGAATGGCCCATGTCTTCAAATGGCAGAATGACTAACAAATATTCTAGGACTATAACTGGAAACTGTCACAAAACCTTTCTATTTTGGCTGTTAACTTCAGAGCATCTGGAAGAAACTCAAAGCATTTAATTTTCATTCCCAAAGAAATTGTTTCTTGTGTATATCAATAAAGGAGAAGAGGAAAGTGACACTGCTAATTATGGGGTTATCAGAAAAGTCATGACGTATTTTTTTCCATGCAAAAATGCATCATGACTTTTCTGACAACCCAATATTTATAATCTGTTGGATACTGTCCCAGGTCCAGTGACTTAAGTCATTTAATTCTAGCAATCGTATTAGGGGCAGATATTGTCAACCCCATTTTATAGACAAAGCACTCAGAAACCCTCGGTCACACAGGTAGAGGTCTTACATAGGCACTCAGAGACAACATCAAATCTACCAACATAAATTCGGAGTAGGGCCTACTAATAGCTACTTCATGAGTCTTGCAAGTACCAAGGCACTTGAAAATCCAATTATCACATGAATGTTTTTTGTTATTATTTTTGCCAGAGGGTTGGAAAGAGAGAAACAGAGACAGACAGACAGAGACAGACACACACACACACACACACACACACACACACACACACAGAGAAAGAGAGCGAGCGAGAGAAAGCAGGAAAGCACTCCCTGTGGAAATGGTCATGTTGCAATCCCTCTTCTTCCATCCCTCCCTCCCTTCTAGATTTTGGGCACACACACACACAGTCACCTGGCACGTTTCTCAAGCCACGTCTGGGACTTGAACTGCACAGTCAGCCATATGGGATCCAGTGCCTTAACCACCACACCACTGACTGGCTCCATATCAAACAGTTTTGAACAGATTGTTTAACGATTAAAAATAGGAAACACTGGAGACTGGCAGGTGGCGTGAAGGTTAAGAAGGCTGAATCCCACATGGCAAACAACCACAGTTCGAGTCCTGGAAAAATATTTTTTTAAAAAAGGAAATACTGGGGCCAGCAAGTGGTGTGGTGGTTAAGGTGCCAGATTCCCAAATAGTTGACCGCAATTCGAGTCCTGGATCTAGTGACTTGCTTTCTCACTCTTGTCACCCCTCCGTCCCCACCCATTTCTCTCTGGTGAGCATACGTGTCCTAGAGTAAATTTTTAAAAACTAGGGGCCGGCAGATGGTGTAGCGGTTCCATCACTGGACTCCCACATGGCTGACCATGGTTTGAGTCCCAGACCCAGTGGCATGAAACTCATGCTGGGCATACGTGCATGTGTGCCCAAGATCCCTGGAGGAGAACGGAGAAGAGACTGTAGAGTGGCCATCCCTGTTAGGGGTGATTTCTCACTTTCTCCCTCACTATCTCTGTCTCTCTCCAGCAAGCACACATGCTGTAAGGCAAAAACCTCTAAAAAATAAATTAAAAATGATAAATAAAAGTAAATAATCCTTTTAAAAAATTAAGAAAGAAAACAGGAAACATTACTTTTAAAAAATCCCATATTGGGACCAGGAGATGGTGTAATGTTTACATCGCTGGACTCCCATGTAGTCGACAGCAATTCGAGTCTCAGACCCAGTGGCTTAAAACTCACACCAAGTGAGTGTGTCTGCATGCCCAAAATCCTGAAAGGAGAATGGAAGAGATGAGATTGCGGTGTGGCCATCCCCCTTGGGGGTGATTTCTCATTTTCTGTCTCTGTCTCTCTGGCAGGCACATGTACCCTATAGGAAAAAAAAATCTTAAAAAAAAAATCTCATATTGTATCTAGTATTTGAATTATAAATACATATTAATGTACTTTAGCCATAATTGGCTTACTGGAAAGAGTATACATTTATTAAGCATTTTTCTATTTAACCAGCTTCTGGTTATGTAGACAATGGAACACATTCCATGCTTTTTTTTTTTTTTTAAGAGAGATTTTTGCTCCTGGGCACATGTGCCAGACAGAGAGACAGAGAGACAGAAAGCAAGAAATCACCCCCTAGGGAGGATGGCCATGCCACAATCCTTCACCTCCATTCTCCTTGTGGGATCTTGGCCATGCACACACACACACATACACACACACACACACACACACACACACACAACCACACACACACCCATACCCAATGTGAGTTTTAAGCTGCCAGGCCCAGGACTTGAATCGTGGTCAACTACATGAGAGTCCAGCAATGTAAACATTATGCCATCTGCTGGTCCCAAAGAATTACTTTATTTAAATATATATATATATATACACACACACACACACACACACACACACAGAGGGACAGGGACAGGGACAGAGCAAGAGCGAGAGCGAGAGCGAGAAAGAGAAAGTGAGAAGGTAAGCAGTAAGCTGTCAACTCCGGGACTCAAACCATGGTTGGCCATGTGGGAGTCCAATGCCCTTAACCACCATGTCACTTGCCACCCCAATTCCATACTTTTATCAGCAAAAAGAGACAGGTTCTGACAAAATGACTAAAACATGTCTCCTCCATTGGACCAGCAGTTAGCGTAAAGGCTATGTCGCTGAACTCCTATGTAGTTGACTGTGGTTCAAGTTCTGGACCTGGTGGCTTAAACTCATGCCGGGCGTGTGTGCATGCGTGCCCCCTGGGGGGTGATTTCTCGCTTTCTGTCTGTCTCTCTGATGAGCGCACACGCCCTGTAGCAAAAACCTCTCCAAAAAAAAAAACCCGAAACAAACAAACAAAAAAACATGTCTCCTCCACAGACAAGTGGGGCTTTGTTCAGACTGCCCCACAGCTGGTTTGGTGCTGTGTGTAGCCTGGCTCTAACAGCAAGCTATGAGCAGAAGAGCATTATGACAATTACCTTGTCCTTAAAAAAAAGAGTTAACTATATATGAAAAACATTTTTTATGAAAATCACAAAATTTAAAACAAAGTGCTTAAAATATAACTACTGGCTTACTGGGTAGTTGAATCTCTGTGGAGCTGTTATACAAATTTAAAATAGTTTATAATTTTTCTCTTACCAGATTTTTTTCTGCTGTGTTATACCAAATTTCCCTGACATATCCCTTAAGGAATCTTGGGAAGATCTCGCTGATATCTGGTCACTTTTAGTTATTAGAAGTCCAGGCCAATTACAAACTTTAGTCTCACATTAAACATACATCCTGTCCCTTCCCTTAGCATGGGTCTGAGCTGACTTTCAGGGGGAAGGGAAAATGTATGCCTCCAAAACCTTCTATCACTGTCCAAGGCCTAGCTGGGAGCTGGAAAGGAGACAGGGATCTTAAATAAATGGCGACTTGCCAGTGGGGAGGTTTCCTTGGCCTTTCTCTGGCTTGGATGATTACTTGCAGTTTGTGCACAGAGGATGGGTGGGGGGTGTTTCCTGATGTGGTGGCCAGTATCATCCCAGTGCTCACGGCTCTTGGGAGGGGGCAGCCCAACATCTCCTGTTCTGGGTGTAGTTGTTGCCTCTGGCCTGAGAGTCACCTAGATGTATTAGGACTTCTGACCTCTAAGAGCGCAGAGATGTGGAGGTTCTCCACTCGCTGCAGGGACTACAGGGACTCAAGGAAGGTGAGGAGTCTCCATTATCTTCTCTTGTAGCCTACTACACCACGGGCCTTCATATCCTGTAGGTCTTGGCTCTAATTACAGAAGTCTCTGACCTTCAAAAACCTTTGGGAGAGAAGCAGGCATCAGTGTCTATAGTAATGTCTGCCAAGCTCCTAGCAACTTGTTCACTGAACTCTGCTTCAGTGGCCCATCGGTGGGTTTGCAAGCATATAACTGGGCACCAGGTGGCAGCCTCCCTTTTGCTCAGGTACCACCAGTCTCTGTGAGACTGGTCCCTAGAAGTCTCCTCATTGAACCTTTATCTAGGTAAGGAGAGAGCTACTTTGTTCCCCTTCCCCTTGATTGTGAATTAGGATGGGGACTTTGTCTTTTAACTAGCTGCATCTTCAGTTCCTAGAACACTGCCTGGAACATAGCAGGTGCTTAATAAATATTTACTGAATACATGAAAAATGACGGGGCTCTAAGTAATTCCCTGCAGGGAGGTGTTTGGCCTTGATTGTTGGTGACTCTCTTTAACATGGGTATCTACTGCCTGCATTTTTCAGCTGTGAACTCCAGTGCCAATTCTGCAGGAAATTATTTTCAACTTCATAGGACATATTTATAAACTCCTTTTTATGAATATATCTGTAGGGCTGGCTCCCATAGCACAGTTGGTTAAGTGTGGTGCTAAGGGAGCCGGATCCCACATGGCAGATGGCAGTTTGAGCCCCAGCCCCAGTCACTTGAAAAACATGCTGGACATGTGTGCACTCCCCAAATCCTAAGAGGATGAAATGGAAAAAAAGTGACTGAGGTGTGATCATGTCCCACTGGAGGATACGTGCTCACCTTCTCACTCTTTGTGGGGAATGCATGTGCCCTCTGGCAATTAAAAAACTGTGTCTGTGGTATCAAGCAGGTGAATTTGCAACTGAAGTAAAGCAAAAAGAACATCTGAGAAAAAGAGGGTGCTTACCACCACATTTCATTTTTAAATAAATCTTTCCTCAATTCATGATAGAGTATATGCACACACATACGATATGGAGAGGAGGAGAGAAGCACCTTCCATAAGACCTGGTCATGCTGTGATCCCTTTTCTTATGGTCTGGCCATACTGTGCTCTCCTCCCTCTACCCCTCCAGCTCACTAGATCTTGAGCACATGCATAGACATCTGGTGTATTTCACGCTGACCTGCTGAGGACTCAAACAGCGATCACCCTGCAGGATTTGGGTCCTCGTGAACAGTGCATTTCTGCTGCATCACTGGCCCTCCAGCATAGGTAATTTATTTTACTACAGGACAGTCCCATGTTCCATTACATGTTTATTCTGTGTGTCTGATAATATGCCTTTTTTTTTTTTCCCGGAGAGATTTTTTTCTATAGGATGTGTGTGCTCACCAGAGAGACAGACAGAAAGTGAGAAATCATCTGACAGGAGGAATGGCCATGCCGCAATCTCTTCTCCTCCATTCTCCTCCATTCTCCTCTTGGGATTTTGGGCATCCACACATACACCCTGGCATGAGTTTTAAGCTGTTGGGTCCGGAACTCAAACTGTGGGCAACTATGTGGGAGTCCAGTGATGTAACCATTATGCCATCTGCTGGTCCCTATGGTTATTTTAATAATAAAGGATTCATCTTTTTATTCGTAAAATGACTTCTGCCAAAAATTCTTCAAAATGATAATAAGTGTCACAGTTAGCCCCTTGGACAAACAAGCATGTAATAAAGAGCACTGGGAGGGCATAATTCTTACTGATATCACTGAGTACAAACATTTATACAACTTTCTTCTGCAGTGATAGAACAGTACTTATTCAGACAATAATCCTACTTTATATAATTCAGATGTAAAAATTGGCTTTTTAAACTGTAAGTAGTTTTAAAGTGAAACAGATGGCAAATGGAGCCAACAGGTGGCACAGTGGTAAAGGCAATGGACACCCACATGGTCAACCATGATTCGAGTCCCAGACCTGGTGGCTTTCTCACTCTCCCATCCTCCTCACTCTCACTCTGTCTCTCTGTCTGTCTGTCTCTGGTGAGCACATGTGCCCCATTGCAAATTAATAAAAATAATAATAGTGACAAAAATCAAATAATTCTTTAAAGAAAGAAATACATGCCAATTAAGAATCACAAATTTTGAAAGTCAGACTGTTTTTTAACTGTGAAGTAACATCTACAAATCAACAAGATTTCTAATACTTTAGTTTTGAAGCATCGAAATGTATAGCATTTTATTTTTTTCTTGGAGAGGTTTTTGCGATAAGGCACGTGCACTTGTCAAAAGGACAGAGACAGAGAGACAGAATGCAAGAAATCACCCCCCGGGTGATGGCCATGCCACAATCCCTTTTTTTCCATTATCCTCATGGGATCTTGGGCACACATGCACACGCACCCTGCATGAGTTTAAGCCACTGGATTCGGGACTTGAACTGCAGTAAACTACATGAGAGTCCAGCGACATAGCCATTACACCATCTGCTGGTCCCTACATGTATAGTATTTTAAAAACACTAGAATAAGAATCTCAGTCTGACAGCTATAGATTAAAAAATAAACTCAAGGGACAACGGATGGCACAATGGTTACATTGCTGGACTTCCATATGGCCAAATGCGGCTCAAGTGTCGAACCTGTGCATGCATGTGTATCCAAAATCCTGAAAGGATAATGGAGACAGGGTTGTGGTGTGGCCATCTCTCCTGGCAGGGGGGTGATTTCTCTATTTCTGTCTCTCTGTCTCTCTGTTTAGTGCATGTGCCCTATAGCAAAAATCTCTCTTAAAAAATGAAAAAAAAAAAACCACCCTCAAAGTATGGCAAAAATGTTTCAAAAGAAACATAAAAAGCAATAATAAATTTGGTCAAAGTTCTTCATTCTTGCCATATGAGCCTTAGAAATAAAATTTACCAAAAAGAAACATGTTAGTATTCATAATTTTAGACTATTAACTTTTGTGGCAGAAACAGTATTTTTACTTTCCCAGCTTTTAACAGACAAATTTTTAAACTATATTAAAACCTCAATGAAGATTTACATATTTAAAAGGATGGGGGGAAGACAGGAGGGCTGTTATGAAAATGTTCAAAATCTAAACTCTATCACTAGTACTAGTTAGTCTTGTGTAAACATACACACAGAATCTCCTACTGAATAAAAATGAAGTGACAGCTTTTGCCCTTGTCCTTTCATTAATATGTTTTAAAGTATGTTCATAAATGCTACTACTCCACGGTAAGAGAAAGTAGAAAAGGAGACTAACTGAACATATCACTAGGTCATTATCAATTTCAATGTGTCTTAGGGGAAAGGGATCAATTTTCGAACTTTCTGGTTTGAAGAGAAGACACTAGTGTTTGTAGTTTATGTCTCCATCTAAGACTGGACAAATACTGCATTACTGAAAATAATGAGGAGAAAGTAATATGCCAGTGTTATTTGCAAACAGCCTGCTTGGACATTTATTACAAACGAAAATGCTCACACTTAGATGACTATTGTAAGTGGATTATCCACAAAGGGTTTTTTGTTATATTTTTGTCTGAGAATGGTACCTTTTTTTTAGTTTCATTTATTTATTTTTATTTTGTTACAAGGCACATGAGCCTACCAGAGAGATATGGTGTGTGTGTGTGTGTGTGTGTGTGTGTGTGTGTGTGTGTGTGAGAAATCATCCCCTGGGGAAAATGGCTACACCACAATTACTTCGCGTCTCCTCGCGGGACTTTGGGCATGCATGCACATGCACCTGGTATGAGTTTCAAGTTGCTGGTCAGGGACTCACACCTCACAGTTGGCCATGGGGAATCCAGCACCTTAATGTCCATGCCTCCTGCTGGCCTGTCACCAACTTTGAATTTTAAAAATTGTTTCCTGGAATACATCAATTTAACAGAGAGCATGCCACCAAAATTTTATGTCTATTATTTTGTAAAATTAATGTGTTCCTGAATGTGCCAGTTTTCAGTGCTGGGACAGGACCGAGCTGTCCCCTTTCCCAGAGGGAGCCAGGATTTTCCTTTGAGGCAGCATAGCTTTCTGAGTGTCCTCACTACTCATATGGACATAGACGCAGAGGCAGAGCTGGAAAACTTAGAAAAAGTGATTCCTCTCCCTCTGCATCTCCTGGCATGAAGGAGACTGTGGTCATAAGTGAACATTGGACCAGACTTTGAGCGTTGGTTGTACCAATACATATTAATGAAGTTTTTTTTACTTTTTTTTTTTTTTGGAGAGGTTTTTGCTATAGGGCGTGTGCGCTCGCCATAAAGACAGAGACAGAAAGGGAAAAATCACCCCCCAGGGGGGATGGTCACGCCGCAATCCCTTCTACTCCATTCTCCTCTTGGGATTCTGGGCACGCACACACACACACCTGGCATGAGTTTAAGCCACCAGGTCCAGGACTCGAACCGCGGTCGACTACATGGGAGTCCAGAGACATAGCCATTATGCTAATTGCTGGTCCCAATGAAATCATTTTGCTAATACATTTTTATATATTTTATTTTTTAGGATGAAATTTTAGCTGAGTCTTAAAAGGTCCATTTTAATAAGGATAAAAGGAAAAATAAATCTCTAATTACTGACCAAAAGAAATATATACTGTTGGTTTACCTCCTGTGGAGAAATTAATAAAATTACTATGTGGCTGTTACAGTCAATGTGCTCTTGAGGAACTTTCCATTCAGATATTCAGTAAGCTATCTGATATATATATATATATATATTGTTATTCAAAGACTAATTTAGCCACTGCATAGTTATTCTGAAATTATTTTTTATTCACATACAATATGATGTAACTCACAATCCCAAATAAATGACCCTATAGACCTAGTGATGAGTACCTAGTCCTCAGTACCACCAGGTAATGAAATTCTCCAAAGGACTCTTAAACAAGAATATTGAGTAAAATTTCCTTTGCCATACTAGAGTCAGAGTAGAGGTGCGATATCAGGAAGATAAACTGATTTTGAAAACTTTGTAGGCAAAGGAATTACCTTCAAACTGACTTGGATAGAGTAAGCTGATCCACACAACACCACCTATTTTTGGCTACTCACGATTTATCTCAGTTCTTCTAGCCTATTTTCAGTAAAAAATGCATGTGAACAACCTTCTTGCTGTTGTTCTTTTAGCCACAGTGCATGATCCTGTGACTGTCAGACTCACCCCTGCCCTGCTGCCACCAACCCACACATCTCTTCTAATCACCCCCAGCTGTAGGAAACAGGCATGTCCCGATTATGTTCTTCTCACAGGTGTGTCCACTGCCTCATCTCACCCATACTCACTACGATGCCTCCTAAGTAGACCACCCTCACTCTCAAGTACACTCCTGGAGTCAAAATAGCCAGCTGTGCTAGACCATGCTGTCAAAGGGAGAGAGAAGACTCTTTAATTATTGGGGTAGTTGCAGATTTTGCTAGCTATCTTCTATTTTTTCAGTAATTTTTCCATCACTAGGAACTGTTCTTCATTGGTCTTTAATGAGTGTTATCCTGAATTATACCAACTAATTTTAAAGTGGGCATATTCCTAAAGAGCAATTTTGCTACGTTAACAGCAGTGACAGTCTCCCCACGCCCCAGCAAATCTCTGCTCTGATACAAAACAAACAAACGACAACACCCCCCCCCCCCCACCAAGATACTCTTCACTGATTCTTATAAGGAAGTGTCTTGTCTTGTTTCTTTGTTTTTTAACCTTAAAGAGTGACTGAGCATTGTCTTATAATGGTAACTACTTTGTAAAATCTTTTAAATCCATTAAGAAATTAACTGATAGAATACCTGAGAGATAGCAGCAAAAGTAGAATCAGTGGAATGAAATAAATTAAATCATACTAAATCAACTGAATTCTAACCAAAGTGACTTCTCAAAAGGCAGGTCTCTTAATCAGCTAGACCAGCTCAGGGAAGTTAAAGGTTTATAAAGAATTAAAGGCTTCCTGACTAATCACGGGTTCCTGAGAAGTCAAGAAGGTAGGCCACTATCTAGTCAATGGCATTTGGAACTGAGAAAACATGAGGTCACTGAACCCATTTACAGGAATAGTGGCATCTACCTGAACCCTCTCACAAGGGCAGGAGTTCAGCCTCCATGGGAGGGTTAAGTCTCTGGCTATCCGGCACCCTCTGGTGGTCACCCTTGGCACCGCAAATTTCCTGCCTTTCAAGAACAGAGATCTGCCTTTTCTTTTCTTCCTTTCTTTTTCTTTCTTTCTTTTTTTTTTTTTAAATTTTTAAAGCACAATACTCATATGTTTCAAAACTCTTTTAAACAGGGAAGGAGTCACTAATACCACTGCAGGGATATGAGTAGTGAGAAACTATTAAGTGTAAATTTAGCACCTCAAAAGTAAGCTATTACGATTCAAAGAGAAGAAAAATGTTCCTGTGTTTAAAAATCCCATGCATGCAGCTACTTAAATGAAAAGATCCAGTCAATACTTAGCCATATAACATTTAACTCTCCGAAGGCACTTACTTTCCCGGAAATACTCTTACATATAGATTCATATTGCTGCAAATATCATGCACATAACACCTAATGGGCATTGTACTCTTCCCACTTGCAGACACTACGCTGTTATCTCATTTATAGGCAATAATCTTTTTAAACAGTACCAATAATCTCACCATTTTTCAGAGATGAAAATTCCCAAAACATCAAGAACTCAAACTTCCCCATGATAATTAGCTAATAAAAGGTGTGGCCAGGATTTGAATCTAGGCGGCTTAATTTCAGAGCTGGCACTTCTAAACACTGCACAATAAAATTAGAGATAAATAGTTGATGAAACATGGTTTTTCAAAGAATGAAAAAGAGAGTTTCTTCAAGATTTTAAGTAAGATTCAGATTCCCAGAGGCTTGCAGGTCACTGATGTTTATAAACAAAACTGAAACTCTATGCTAACTGAATACTTGTTTCCTAGAACGTTTATTCACATATACCTTACAGTGGGGACAGGAGTTTGTATTGGGTTGTTGGAAAAATCATGATGCATTTTTGCACAGAAAAATCACAGAAAATATACGTCACGTCTTTCCTGACCACCCAATAATTGGCCATGAAACCTGAGATCTAATATCTTTTGGATTATAACATATTTCATAGTACTTTACAATTTACAAAGCATGTTTATGTACATTTTGTCAATGGATCACATAATAATTCTCTGAAATGGGGAAGACAATTCTGTCAATAGGCATTATTCTTACTTTACAGATATGATTAATGAGGTTTAGAATACTTAACTAACTTCCTTAAGTAACACAATTCTCTCAGAATTTAAGATGTTCCAAGTGAGTTGGTATACAGTAAATCAGATTAGGTATATAGTCTTTAGACTCTTTTCTATAGAATAAAAATGAGATTTTTCTCACAGTGAACCAAAAGAAAATTTTACTTATGCTATAAAGTGTGTCTTCATTTTGTTTCTGCTTTATCTACAATAAATAATTCAACAGTAATTATTATTACTGAAGTACCAAAAACTGACATAAGGAAGAAATAAGAATCAGAAAGTAAAACCAATACATGACACAAAAAGAATGCATATGTATCATAAAATCCACATAAGTTGTGAGCAGAATAGCCCTCAAATTAAAATATTAAAATAAATAATCTCACACAAAGCACTTAGCATTTCTATAACTCTTCAATTTTGTAAAGCACCTTCAAAAATCTGTTAACTCTTTTACAACCCCTAAAAGATCACTGAGAGACCTAAGAGCCTTTGCAAGCAGATCAAGAACGTTTCAGAGGTACCATTAAAGTCAGCTATTATTTTTGTTAAAAGAAAACATCACAATACAAATCCCACATTTCTTCTGAATATAAAGAAAACCATTTACCAACATCCCTGCTCCATCCCTCCTCCATGACCCCCATTTTAATGGCAGATGCATGACTCTCTTTGATTATGGGCCAAACTACCCAAGAGTGGTCTTCTCAGAAACCTAATTACACAGTTCTCTTTTTCTCTGGGACATCTTCAAAACCTCTTACATATTTTTTATTTTATTATATTTTTATTTATTGATTGCTTGACTGATTGCCATAGAGCACATGGGAAAGTGAGAAATAACCCCTCAGGGGAATGGCCATGTAACAATCCCTGCTCCTCCATTCTCCTATTAGGATTTTGAACATGTGCACACACATGCACCTGGCATGATTCTCAAGCTGCTGGGTCCAGAACTCAGACCATGGTTGGCCACGTGGGAGTCCAGTACCTTAACTACCATATCACCTGTTGCCTCCAAACTCTTACTTTATCTTTAACATCAACATGAAATAATATCTAATATCTCCCATCTTAAACAAACCAAAAAAAATAACACTACTTCTCCCCTGCCCCACCCCTTCAGTTGTCACAATTCCATTTCTCCTCTCCTTTTGAAAGCCAAAGCCAGTAGATGTTGAAATGGTTATGTCACTAGACTCTCACGTAGTCAACCATTGTTTGAGTCCTGTAACTGGTGACTTAAAACTCATGCTGGGCACATGTGCATGCATGCCCAAAATCCCAAGAGGAAAATGGAGAAGAAGGGACTGCAGCATGGCCATCCCCCCGGGGGGTGATTTCTTGCTTTCTATCTTCCTGTCCCTCCCGTGAGTGCACATGCCCTATTGCAAAAATCTCTCTTAAAAAGAAAAAGAAAAAAAGAAATAAGAGAAAGCCAAACTTCTTAGAAATGTGGAGAAAATAGTCTCTATTTTTTAAACTGGAAATCGCATGTCAAGTCACTTCACAAGTCGCTTCTGTTCCAGTCATGCTCTTTAAACTGCTCTTGCTAGGTCACCACAGACTATTTTAGTTTCTATTTTATGTATATATGACCCGTCAAGCTACACTGTACCCTATGCCCACACCTTCCTTCTTTATAAAATTTTTTGAGAGAGAGATTTTTGCTGTAGGGTACATATGCTGACCGGACAGACAGAGACAGAGAGACAGAAAGTGAGAATTCACCCCCCCCCCTCCAGGGGGGGATGGCCACACTGCAAACAATCCTTTCTCTCCCATTCTCCTCTCGGGATTTTGAGCACACACACACACACACACACACACACATGCCTGGCATGAGTTTAAGCTGCTAGGTCCACGACTTGAACTGCAGTTGACTATATAGGAGTCCAGTGACATAACCATTACGCCATCTACTGGTCCCCACACCATCCTTCTTGAAATCTCCTTCTCCTGGTCCCCAGGACACTATGCTTTCCTCTCTCCTAAATTATGGTCATTTCTCAGTCTCCTTCTTTTCAGCCCATTAATGTGAGAACTACACAGGGTTCTCTGAGCTTTTTATTATATACCCCATTTCCTAGACAGTCTCACACAGACCCTCGGCTTTATATGACATCTCTGACAGCAACTTTAATATTGATCTGCCTCCTGAGTTCCAGAATTTCGTAATTCTATTCAGATGTCTCACAGGCATTACAATTACTATCCAAAAGAGGCTTTCTAACACATTTTTCTTCAAAACTTTCCTGTCTTACTAAATGGTTCCTCTTTCATTTGTTTAGTTGCTAATACTAACAACCTACCAGACTCAAATGTTACCATGCCCTGTTCATACTGCCTACCAATTTATCTCAAATCCATATGCTCTTTGTCATCTCTCCTGACACATTCCTGGTCAACCAACCCCTATCTCCCCCCCCTAATTGTCAGAGGGCATGTATGCTTGCTAGAGAGTGAAAGAGACAGAGAATGACAAAGCAACCCCCAATGGAGTGTGATCACACCACAATCCTTTCTCCCCAACTTCTCCATCACATTGGGATTTGGGGCACACAGGACTTGCTTTCTGCCCACATGCCCGGCATAGTTTTCAAATTGATAGGGCCAGGATTTGAACCACATGGGTCAGCCATGCAGGATCGAGGTCCTTTAATCACTAGGCTACAAGACCAGTCCAAAGGCCTTTTAATTTGATCAACAGTCTCCTGACTAGTTTCCTTCTTCAATTTTCTCTTTGTTCCAATGCATTCTCGAGGACAGCCAGAATTATTGTTAAAAAGGTATATAGGGTCATGTTATATCCCTAAAACCCTTAGGTAACCCTTCATTGTTTATAAAATCTTAATGAAGCCTTCTATGACTCCAGCCCTGCCTAGGTGTGCAGCTTTGGCATGTGCTACTTTTGCCACCGTTCCTGTTCTCATCGTACCAATTCTCTTTCGGTTTCTCATATTCACCAAGTTCTTTTCACACTGAGTTGGGAATAAAATGGTCCAAAAATTAAAGAGGTTAAGATTAATAATTACATGCATTTCCTTTGCCTGGAATGCTGTTCCCCATTCCTCACCTGGCTCTAATCTTTGTTAACACGGTTCTTTCTACTGAGGATATCCTTTGCCTCATCTCTGCCTGATGAAGTTCTACTCATCCTTAGAATCAAGCTTAAATGTCAAGTCCTCCATAAAGTCATCCTGGTCAACTTTTCCCTATAAGCAAATGAACTGCTTGGTTCTCTACCTAAAGATAACACTGCAGACATCTATATTATAACAGTTATCATTATAATTATTAAAAAAAACTCTATCATACTAGAATTGCAAAATGTAAGATACCCAAATATAGGGCTTGGCCTTATTCTTCAAATATTTGTATTCAGCAACTGACTAACAAATGCTTGCCAAATAAACTAATAGCCAGAAATAAGACAAGGATACCTCCCATATCTAAAAGCTATCCTAGCTTTGTAAATGTCTAAAAAATGCTTTTTGAAATGTACGGTTCACCTGAATCTGTTTAATTTCAAGGTGGAAACTTACCTTGGCTAGATGTTGAAAAGCCTAAATTCTTAAAAATCAGCATTTTTTTTTTAAAAGAGCTGAATATTAAGGGAAAAATGGTAGGTTTTATTATTCTAGTAAGAGTAGATATTAGTAACGGATGACTCAACATCATCCAATATGTGATTCATAATAACCCTTTACACATTAACAGCTTTTCTTACAATGCAAAACCACCATGGAAGATTTTATCGATCAGTTTATTAGTGTTTATCGTGACTATGTCATATTTTAAGATATTCAGAAAAAACAGCCAGTACTAAACATTAAAGTTGTTACTATGATAGTTTCCTGAAATCAAGGTTCATACAGATACCAATAAACTAAACTGCCTTAATCTATTAGCACAGGGGTTAAAAGAGGAGGCAAAATGTAGAATATTTATTTGCATAGGAAAAAAGAGTGATAGTAATGATGGCTTATCTCAGATTATGTCATTTCTCAAGTGAAAACAATTTTTTTTTAAGAGAAGTTTTTTCTATAGGGCACGTGTACTCACCAGAGAGAGAGAGAGACAGAAAGTGAGAAATCACCCTCCAGAGGGGATGGCCACACCACAATCCCTTCTCCTCCTGTCTCCTCTCAGGATTTTGGGCACACACACACACACATGTGTCTGGCATGAGTTTTAAGGCATCAGGTCTGAGACTCGAACCGTGATTGACTATGTGGGAGTCCAGCAGTGTAACTATTACGTCATCTGCTGGTCCCCAGTACAAACAATTTTAGAGCTGACTACAATAGACCTTTCTACTAGGCTGTTCTAAAGGCTACTGTTTGGGGGAAAGTAAAAAGTCATATTATCATAACATTAAATCCACAATAAGATTGAATACAATTTGTTAAAGAACATTGTCTATATTGTATTACAAAAATGAGATCTGAGCTGAAACACCATGCATTTAAAAATCTTTAAAAACTGACAAATCTCTTAAGGAGGACTTTTAAAGTATTATTTAGCACCTACACTACGATAAAACTCAACATCAAGAGTGAAATAAAACATTGTCACTGTGCTCCTGTGGGCTAAAAATCTGAAGATCTTGTAAACAGCAGATTTAACAACTTTCTTCTTTTGCTAAATTTGAAATAAATAAACCTAGTTCCTCCCCTAGATGTTCTTGTTTCTTCAGCCTATAACCTTCTCAGCTCCCATAAGTGGCACCACACAAATGGCTGATTGAACTGTTACTTGATCATGACATACCATGATGTTCTGGTTCACTTTAAAGTGATATTTAGAACTATAAAGACTTTTTAGAACTCAGATACACTTCATGACCAAAGCAAATATATTGGGCAGAGAAAACATCAAGATTTGATATCTACTTCAACATGTACTTATGCATAAGAGGTTTTTATCCAAACCTCTGGAAGAGAAAAGTTTTATGTTCCATATGTATTCAACACAGCAATGCCTTCTCTTTCATTCAGATTATTTGTCAGGGCAGAGATATGGAGGGAAGGTCAGAGTCATGCAGTGACTTTCTTAAAGATGTGAAAACTCAGAAGTATCTTAGTCCAATACAAAGAGCTCTACTGCCCACAAACTCTGATACTGAGCAGACTTGGGTTTATACTGTAGGAGGTAATGAACTGTCCAAGGTAATTATGAGAGCTAATCAGAATTTCGAAGGGCACTGACATGAGGTTGTTGTAACAGAATTAAACTTTATATTTATCAACAGTCTTAAAGGGCTATAGCTAGGTGTTCTGGCCCCCTTGTAACTACTGGAGAATTTTTTATTCCAATAGAAAAAAGAAAAAAAAAAAAGATTCCAGGTGGGAACAATGCTGCTCTTTCTCTCTTTTTTATTTTTAAATTGAGAACTGACAACCATGTTACCAGCAAATGAAAAAGGCAAATGCATGAACAGATTTTAGTGTTGCAATAAAACAACGCTTACCAAAAAACCAACGTGGCATTTTTAACGGCATGAATAATAGATACTGAGCAAGTGATAATTATTCACAATTTATTTCATCTCAAATATAACCAGAGCCAAAACTATTTTTATATAGTCAACCCAAAATGTTTTCAAATTCTCTAACTTCTATAAATTAAATTACTATTGATGATCTCTCCTAAAACCACACATGCTTTAATACTTTTACACTGAAAAAATATTTTCTTTACCACCCCAAAATATGCAGCTCTGGTATACTGACCATCTACAGTTAAAAACATGTGGGACTAGCAGTTAGCGTAATAGCTATGTCGCTGGATTCCCATGTAGTCGACTGTGGTTCGAGTCCTGGACCCAGTGGCTTAAAACTCACGCTGGGTGTGTGTGTGCATGCCCAAGATTCCGAGAGGAGAATGGAGAAGGGACTGCAGCATGGCCATCCCCCCTGGGTGGGGGGGGGTGATTTCTCGCATTCTGTGTCTCTGGCAAGCGCACGTGCCCTATAGCAAAAACCTCTCAAAAAAAAAAAAAAAAAACCAAAAAAAAAAAAAAAAAAAAAAAGCATGTGAAAAACAGCAAATATAAAATCACTTTGACTTCCATTTTTTTTTAAGTTATTTTATTTGACTTTATTTGTTCATTTATTTATTTTAATTTGACAAGAGAGGGACAGAGTGAGAGAGTGAGAGAGAGAGAGTAAGTGAGAAAGCAAGTCATCAGGTTCAGGACTCAAATTGTAATACTCAGGACCAGCAGTTAGCATAATGGCTATGTCGCTGGACTCCCACATAGTCAACCATGGTTCGAGTCTCGGACCCAGTGGCTTAAACTCACGCCGGGCGCATGTGCATGCATGCCCAAGATCCTGAGAGGAGAATGGAGGAGAAGGGACTGCGGTGTGGCCATCCCCCCGGGGGGTGATTTCTCGCTTTCTGTCTTTCTGTCTCTCTGTCTGGCGAGTGCACGCGCCCTATAGCAAAAACCTCTCAAAAAAAAAAAAAAAGAGAAAAAAGATGTAATAAAAATAAAATTAAAAAATTAAAATTAAAATTAAAATTAAAATTAAAATTAAAAAAAGAAAAAGATGGAATTTTCATGTGAAAGATGTCTTTCCTATACCAGAAAAAAAGTATTCTTATAGTTAAAAACAGAAAGTTGAGAGCAAGGTCAATCTGTGTGTCTTGTTAAACTAACCCTTACCTTCCCAGGCATGTCTACATCCAATTATCCACTCCTGCTGTGCAAGCTCCTTTGCCTTGTCACGTTTTCACAATTTACTACTCATTGCCCAGCTCAATACAACTGTAATTACATTGTGCATCTTCATTTCCTTATGAAGGCTCCTGTGCTATGTAAAACTTGTATTAAATAAATCTGTATGCTTTTCTCCTGTTGGTCTAGCTTATGACAATTTAATTCTCAGGCATTGCTGAAAGACTCTAGGTGAGTAAAGGTAAATTTTTCTCTCCTTTATAACATACACATATCCTTTAAAAGACATGTGTCTTAGCTCCAGCTCCCTAAGAGCCATGATGCGACCTCAAGGCCCCTGCCTGAGAATGAAGGGTTCCTGTACTCCTCTCCACAAATCCCACTCATGAGTCCCTCCCCAGTAGTCCACTGGTAGTTTATTCAGCTACTTCCTGTCTCTGCTTTACACCGGGAAGGGCTACCCCTACAGTTATGAAATGCTAGGTGGGCTTGAGAGGCTGAAATTCTGCAGAATAAAGTTGTAGTAGCTGGTCTAGCACAATCATCACAACAGGAGAAGTGGCCCTAATGAAGGCAAAGGACAAGGAAGGGAAAGGACACAGAGAAAAGGCTCCAGGAATCAGTTTCAAGATTTCTCGATTTTAGCATCAATGACATTCCGGGATGGGTAATGACTTGTTGGGCATCTGTCTCATGGTTTATAGGATGTTTAGCAGCATCCCTCCTTCTACTCATTAGATGCCAATAGCAATCCCTGAGCTGGGCAGGAATTGCTATTGTTCTCTCTTCTTGAACACTACTCAACATAAGAGTAGGCACAGGACAAGAGCGCTAGCAGTCAGAGGGAGAGAAAGGTGTAAGGAACAAGTCCCATGTCAAAAAATCTGCCACTTACGGACAAGATGACCTCCAAGAATCTATTGAAGAGTACTCCAACTCTTTTACGTAAGGCTGCAGGTTATGAAGTCCATTAGAAAGCAGACTGAAATTGAGATATGGGCAGGGTGGGAGAAGAGAAGGGGGAATTGAGAGGTGGAGAAGGGCTTACCATAGTGGAATTCAGCTTAAATTTAAGAACAGATCAAGTTTGCTTTCTGAACAAGAGCAAAGAACTGAAACACATGAGAGAGTTGCAGTGTAGCTTCTCAGCCAACTTTTCCAAGCCAGATGCCTGGGGTTCTCACCGAGGAAGCTGGCAGAACCTCAAAAGATCTTTACTACTCCAAAGGAACTTCAGATAACTAAAACTAACCTTAGGAAAGCAAAACACTTTTTTTTTTTTTTTTTTTTTTACAGTTTGCAGTAAGGTACATGTACATGCTAGAGAGGAAGAGGGAGAAGGAGAGAAGAGGGAGAGAGAGAAAGCACCCCCACCCAGGGAGATGGCTAGGCTACACTTCAGTCTCTTCTATTCTCCTCTCAGGATTTTGGAGATGCACGCATATATGCCTGGCATGTCATTCAAGCCGATGAGCCTGGGACCCCAACTGAATAGTTGGCCATTTGGGATCCAGCTGCCCCAACCACCATGCCACTGGCTGTCCGACAAAGGATATTTTCTTTTTTGCCTAGCCATTTACAAAGTTGTGTGACTTGGGAAAAAAAAAATCATCTGGGTTCTTTCAGTTCCTGAGCCTCTCAGATAAAATAAAAATACTCCAACTCATTTCACGGGGTCGTTCTGAAGATTACATGAGACTGCAGACGTTAAAGGGCCTGGCATAAATGTGGGCACAGTCGCCTTTCTGTCTCTCCTCCTTTTTAAGTTTCCTTTCCCTTTTGGCTCTTGTACACACATGCCCACATCTGTGCCACGAGAGTTTTCTTCCATCTGCTCTTATATACTATATGTACAGCTTCTGTCATCACCTTGTCCTGGCATTTTCCTCCTTCCCTATGTTCCTGATGAGGTGGCAGTGGTATTTGTCACTAAATACATCTAAATCCTTTCATCTTTTATGACAAAAGAGTGTACATGAGGGATAGCAACGAGGAAGATGCAGGAAAAAGGATGCTGTTCTGACAAACTTCATCATAAAGATGTATTACCCCTGGCATCTCTGATTGACTTTTCTTCAGTGAACATAAAAAGAGAATTTTTGTGTGTGATAGTTCGGGCCTACACTTTAGCAAGAAATCTGAGGGGTAGTTAAAGAATAAAGAAGCATATCAGGAGTTCAGCTTTTGCTATGATAGAGAAAGTTCCTAATAGACTCTTTCATAGATACTAGCATTAAACTGTGTGCAAAATACAAAAACCAACTACTGAAAGCTCTGGAGAATGAATAAAAACACCTCCCCCCAAAAAAACCCATTTACAATTAGCATGTAATCCAGAATTACTTGACATATGAAGAATCAGGAAAATATGATCCACTCCCAAGGAAAAAGACAATCAACAGAGACCAACCTTGCTATGACCTAAGACTTTAATGCAGCTATAATTATATTCATAGAGGGAAGGGAAAACAAGTTCCTAATAAATAAGGGAAAAAAGGGTAATCTTGGCATAGTAATGGGAAATATAATTGCAACAAAAACTCAAGTAGAAATTTTGGAACAGAAATATTCAATATCTGAAACAAAAAGTTTGTTAGATAGGCTTAATAGCAGAATTGAGATGACAAAAAAATCTATTAGGAAAAAGATCAATAGAAATTATTCTATCTGGGAGACTACAATACAGGAATCAAAACCTCCCTCAAAAGTATTAAAAGCAGATTAGTCCACGCAGAAGACCAAATCTCAGGTGTTGAAGGCAAAACTTTCTGACCTAGAAAAAACAGCCAAAAAAACCCAAAAAACAAAACAACCTGAGAAAATAACAACAAAAAATGAGAAAACTATACAAAAAATACTAGATACCATTAAGCACCCAAACATCCAGATAATTGATATCCCAGAAGGTGAAGACACTAATAAGAGCATTGATAATCTATTCCATGAAATCCTGGAAGAAAGCTTTCCAATCTAGGGAAGCATTCAAATGTCCAGACCGAAGAAATGCAAAGGACCCCAATAGAATCAACCCACGAAGATCTTCTCCAAGGCACATCATAGCCAGACTGGCAAAATCCACAAAGACAAAATATTAAAATTGGCAAGAGAGAAACGTCAGGTTACTTATAAAGGTTATTCCATCAGTCTAACATTAGACCTCTCATCAGATACAATGCGAGCAAGGAAAGAATGGAAAAATATAGTCAAAGTGTTAAGTGAAAAACAGTTTCAGCCTAGAATACTATACCAGGCAGGATTATCCTTCACATGGAAAAAAAGGATAAAAACATTCTCAGATAAACAAGATCTGAAAGAATTTGCCAATATCAGCCCCTCTCTTCAAGAAGTTCTGAAAGGAATGCTGTACTAGGAAAACTAAAAACACACATACAGAAATAAGAGAACAAAAAGTAACCAAGAAAATGATCAACTTAATGCTAGGGACAAGAAATATCAATAATAACACTGAGTGTTAACTTCCAGGATTTAAATGAAAGATCAGACCATAGTGACACAACACATTCAACAGAAGAGAGACTGAACTTAAGACTGAACTGGTGAAATAGAATTTTGTGACTTTTGAGTATAACATTACTGATTTTTTAAAACTATGCTTTGTTTTTCCCAATTCAAAGATTTTGATTTCTTTCTTTCCTTCTTTTTTTTTTTGGACAGGTTTTTACTATAGGGTGTGTGGGCTCGCCAGAATGACAGAGAGAGACAGAGAGACAGAAAGCAAGAAATCACACACACACACACCCCGGGGGGGATGGCTATGCCACAATCCCTTCTCCTCCATTCTCCTCTCAGGATCTTGGACACACATGCACATGCGTCCAACGTGAGTTTAAGCCACTGGGTCTGGGACTCAAACTGTGGCCGACTACATGGGAGTCCAGTAACAGCCATTACGCCAGCTGCTGGTCCCAGGATTTTGCTTTCTTTTGAGCTGTTGATAGGTTCACAATTTGTTAAAATTTTTTCTTCTTCTTTGTTTATTTCTTTAAATGGAAACAAACTTTTCTTCCTTTCTGATCTCTCTGGAATTGGAAAATATTTGGGAGTATTCTTATTTTGTGGCAGAAGAACTTATTTGCATAAATTCAATAATACCTGTTACATTGAATCAGAAATTGGAAATACTTATTATTGGACAGGGCTTTGACTGGAATGTCATATCTGAAGATTAACCAAAAAACCATGGAACTAAGGTAGATCTCTAGTAAGCCAACAGAAACTCTTGGAAAGATGACCTGGCACCATGAACAGTTCTGCCTGGCAAAGAGGATGAGAGAAGCTATAGAAAGAATTCGTACCATAAAATAACCTGGATTTTCCAGCCTGGCATTGTAATCAGTAGAGACTGTAAAAGAGCAACCACAACCAGAGGATTATCTTGAGGAAGATTTTGAAGGAAGAAAAAGAGACTGATCTTTGCTAGCAGATGGTATATCACAGAATACTTGGTAGGCAGGGCTGAATTGGGAAGGTATATGTGTGACTTGTGTGCTGGGCATTTGCTTTTCAACAGTCTGAGTAGTTGACATGTAAATATTTTCTCAAAAATATTTAATATCATACTATCTCTGTTATAGAGACACAAAAAATTATAACAAATGTCCTGAACATTATCTTAAAAACTCAGTTTTTTGTAATTTTGAAAGTTGTTTATTAACTGTCAAGAACTATGGAGTATGAGAAAAAAAATTTTGAAATGTAAAGTAAATGTGTGTGGGAAAATGTAAAAATAAATAAATAAATGATTTAACACCCCCCCCCAAAAAAAAAAAAACCCAAAAAACGACTATGCATGGATTTGGTGCATTTTTTGGCACCAAAATAAACTTGTACTTTTTTTCTTTTATTAAAAAAAAAAGAAAAGAAATTATTCAATTTTAAGGAGAGAGAAAAAGACTGAAAAAAATAAATGGGATTTTGGGGACCCTGTGAACAATGTCAAAAGGCTAGCACAGACCTTCTTTGAAACCCCAGAGATGGGAAATAAAAGAACATGGCAGAAAAAAATATATGAATAAATAAGAGTTGAAAACATTCCTCAATTGGGGAGGAGATATAAATTTAGAGTCAAGAGGCTCATGAACTATAAATTGACATCATATCAATCACAAAAATCTATGTGTGGATGTTTTAGTCTACTGTATGGATAAGAACAGAAATATGAGTATGGATAATTTATAAAGAATAGAGGTTTATTTGGCTCATAATTTTTGGAGGTCCAAGATCAAGGAGTGGTATTTGGTGAGGATCTTGTTGTTAGAGACTCTGCTGCAGAGTTCTGAGGTGACATAGGGAACCACATGACAAGACAGAGTAAAGACATGTGTATCTGTGTCCATGTGTATACTCTTATAAAGATACTGGGAATTGATCATGGGGACCCAATTCTAATGACCTCATCCAATTCCAGTCATCTCCCAAAGGTTACACTTTTCAATACCAAAATTAAATTAAGTCTCTACCCTTTTAACACCATTAAAATGGCTTACCAAATTTCAATACATAAATTGTGTGGGAATATATTCAAAACTCACAGCACTAGGTTTAATTTAAAAAAAGGGGGGGAACAATTGGAATTGCAGACTTCTCTTTAGAAAACATGAAGTCCAGAAGACAACTGGAACAATATTTTTAAATTCTGGCAAGAGAAAAAAAAAAAGCACACTTTGCTTTAAATATAAAGGCATAGAGAATTTAAAGTATATGGATATAAAAAGATATGGCATGCAAACAGTGCAAGAGGGCATGTATGCTTGCCAGAGAGACACAGAGAAACAGAGACAGAAAGAGGGAGAGGAAAAAGCACCCTCTAATGGATGATGGTCATGCTCCAATCCCTTCTCTTCTATTTCTCCATCTTGCTGGGATTTAGGGCATACATGCACATATACCTGCAGCACACCAAAGTCAAAATCTGAACCACAGTCAACGAGGTGGGATTCAGCTCTCTTAACCAGGAGGCTACAGGGCTGGCTCTGAAGTGACTATTATACAGAGGGAAACACCGATCATATGTCTAATTGCTATGATTTAATTTTAAAAATCAAGAACACTCAGGAAGAACAAATAAAAAAACCTCTTGCACTCTACCACAGCACTGGATTCAAACTGTATTAGATAATTCAGATGACAACATCTATAACAATCTTGACCAGAAGACATATAATGTTGGCTCTCCTTCTGGTAGTCCAACTGTATATGCTTTCCACTGCTGGCCTGAAAAAAAAAGCACACTTTGCTTTAAATATAAAGGCATAGAGAATTTAAAGTATATGGATATAAAAAGATATGGCATGCAAACAGTGCAAGAGGGCATGTATGCTTGCCAGAGAGACACAGAGAAACAGAGACAGAAAGAGGGAGAGGAAAAAGCACCCTCTAATGGATGATGGTCATGCTCCAATCCCTTCTCTTCTATTTCTCCATCTTGCTGGGATTTAGGGCATACATGCACATATACCTGCAGCACACCAAAGTCAAAATCTGAACCACAGTCAACGAGGTGGGATTCAGCTCTCTTAACCAGGAGGCTACAGGGCTGGCTCTGAAGTGACTATTATACAGAGGGAAACACCGATCATATGTCTAATTGCTATGATTTAATTTTAAAAATCAAGAACACTCAGGAAGAACAAATAAAAAAACCTCTTGCACTCTACCACAGCACTGGATTCAAACTGTATTAGATAATTCAGATGACAACATCTATAACAATCTTGACCAGAAGACATATAATGTTGGCTCTCCTTCTGGTAGTCCAACTGTATATGCTTTCCACTGCTGGCCTGCCACCCTTGCAATGAAATCAAACAAGACTATTCATAACCTACTATGTCAGAGATTCTTTACTTGGACAAAGGATTCAGGCAACGCTCTTTTATCATCATTATCTGGGAAAACCGTATGTGTGCACAGCAAATATGGCACAGGGGTTGGAGGGCACAACCCCCCCCCCAGAGTCTAAGATCCACACATAACTTTTGACCCCCCCCAAACTTTATTACTAATACCCTGCTATTGATGTAAAGCCTCACTGATAACATAAGCAGTCACACATGTTTTGTATATTACAGGTATTACATACTATATTCTTACCATAAGAAAGAAAAAAATACATTTATGGTATTTATTGAAAAAAATCCACAAGTAGGTAGATTTATGTAGTTCAATCTGTATTATTCAAAGGTTGATTGTATTTTTTATTGAGGAGGGATGTCAGGGTACCGATTTCATATTAAAAAAAAAACTTTCACATGATTCTGATATACATCAACTGCTACTAGAAAATCCAGATGGGTAAACACTAGAATGAAGATTAGCACTTCTGAACTGTCTGCTACTGCATCTGGCACTTTGTAGATTTTCAAATATTATTTACCAAATGAATGAAAAACAGCCACCTTAGATGTTTAAGACCCTGGTAAGACTTCATAATTTCAAGGTAAGATTTTTTTTTAAACATAAATCAGAGCATTATCTTAAAAAACTGTTAGACTATGGTATTTTTCCCCATAATGGAACGAAGCTTTGATAATCACATTTCTCCTATTCTTGTCACTTAGTAGCCTTCTATACTAAAAATACTTAGTCAGTAAAGTGTAACAGTTATTCAACTGAAGCTATTTCCATACATTTCTCACACTCTTTTTTTGAGAGGTTTTCGCTGTAGGGTGCATGCGCTTGCCAGACAGACAGAGACAGAGAGACAGAAAGCGAGAAATCACCCCCCAGGGGGGATGGCCACGCCGCAATCCCTTCTCCTCCATTCTCCTCTCGGGATCTTGGGCACGCATGCACACGTGCCCGGCATGAGTTTTAAGCCACCGGGTCCAGGACGCGAACCGCGGTCGACTACGTGGGAGTCCAGGGACATAGCCATTACGCTAACTGCTGGTCCCAATTTTCTCACACTCTCTTGAGCTAGGATCAAAGGTTAATTTAAAAGGTCATAAACAAATTCTAATTCAAGGTTTCTCCTGCCTGCATCATCCAGAGCTTTGAAATAGACATATACTAGTGTCACTTCATATATGTCACTCACCTTTCCCAAGAGCTCTAGAAGTAAACAACCTACAGACAGATTTTTTACAGGGCAAGCCTCACACATAAATAATGCTGGATTTTCCAAATCAGTTATATATTGTTAAAATATTATTTCTCCTTCAATAAAAATTTGAAAGTTTGAATCCTAAAAAACAATTAAGGTCAAAGTCAAATTGCGCTTGCCAGACAGACAGAGACAGAGAGACAGAAAGCGAGAAATCACCCCCCAGGGGGGATGGCCACGCCGCAATCCCTTCTCCTCCATTCTCCTCTCGGGATCTTGGGCACGCATGCACACGTGCCCGGCATGAGTTTTAAGCCACCGGGTCCAGGACGCGAACCGCGGTCGACTACGTGGGAGTCCAGGGACATAGCCATTACGCTAACTGCTGGTCCCAATTTTCTCACACTCTCTTGAGCTAGGATCAAAGGTTAATTTAAAAGGTCATAAACAAATTCTAATTCAAGGTTTCTCCTGCCTGCATCATCCAGAGCTTTGAAATAGACATATACTAGTGTCACTTCATATATGTCACTCACCTTTCCCAAGAGCTCTAGAAGTAAACAACCTACAGACAGATTTTTTACAGGGCAAGCCTCACACATAAATAATGCTGGATTTTCCAAATCAGTTATATATTGTTAAAATATTATTTCTCCTTCAATAAAAATTTGAAAGTTTGAATCCTAAAAAACAATTAAGGTCAAAGTCAAATACTCTCAAAACAATTTTATATAGTTCTTTCTAAATATTCATTATCAAATTTTAAATAAGAATGGCAAGCAAGAAGCAGTTAAATGTTTTTATGGATCCTGTGAAGAAATTAAATATCGAAAAGAAATATGCACAAAAAATATGTGTAAGTTGGTAAATGAGGGTGAGGATTAACAATGCTTAAAAGGGTAAGGACTTGTTTTCTAGCTGTTGGGCTGCTTAGTGCCCTGTGAGATAGCCCTCAGGAGTTAAGAGTCAGTGTTTGCTCCACAGTGATTGGACTCAATGATCAGTGTACTAAATAAAGCATTCCCTTAGAGACTCCTTGCATGACCTCTAACTGTTTGGTGCCTAACTCTCCACATATGTCAAACAGAGAAAAGAATAATTACTAGTTACCTCCCAGCAATTCCAGAAGGTTTAATGAAACAGGGAGCCAGACCTCCGTGGTGAGTCAATTATTCCCTGGGTAGAAGTTATGTTATTTGTGAGGTGCTGTAATTCTAAGGATAATAGAGTATTGTATAGGTATTATAAATAGCCATTTCTTGATTCCCCAAAGTGTTTACATTAAATCTTCCAGAATAATATACTCACTTAGTAACAAACAGTCCAATGTTTTATGAAACAGTTTGAGTTTGATGGAATGAAATCATCATACAGATTTTTATAACGTTACTAATAAGAGTAGAACCCAACCTTTTAGAACCCTTCCTTAAAGGAATAGACAGATAAGGAAGAAGCTCTCTAACTGAATCCAGGCCTATTAAAATGACCTAGTACTGTGAACTATGTATTTCATTAGGCCAAGCCCAGAGTTCACTAATTTCAGCTTGTCCAAGGCAAGGTTAGGATGCCGCTCCAATAAGAGAGATATGGATCTGCTGACGAAACAGGATTCAATTCTTATAAAGAAATGTGGCTTGATTTTAACTTGGAAGTTTAATACAATACACATAAATAAAGGCAGAAACACTTAATTTTGGATTAGTGAAGTCGAAAGCTCTGAATAGTTCACACAGGATGGTCATGCTCTCATAAGTTAAAATGGATGAAATTGGTTTTTTACACCACATTAGCCACACAATATTAATCATATAAAATATTTCCCTGAAAATCTTGGCACAAATATGGGCCAATGTGTCTGTTGTGGCTATTTTCTTCCAAAGTAAGTTTGGGCGGGGGGGGGGGGACTTTAGAAAGTAATCACGAATTTCAAAATCAATAAATTTATATTGTTTTTAAGGCAGTAAATACACAGACCTGCCTGTGCCAAATGCTGCAGGAAATTGATGTGCAATCTGTCTGGCAGCTGGACCATGTGAAAATTTTTAGGAAGGACCTTAAAATAACCAAGACTCAGAAGGCCCAACAAACTTTGTTTCAGTAAGACCATTTTCCTGGTTCATAAAATAGATAGGAAGTCAAGAATGGAATAACCAATTTAATTTAGGGCGTGGTGAATTATCTTGGGTATCTTAAATTGGTATTTTTCATTTGGGTCTGGGTTTGGAAGAAACAGTTTAGCATGGTGATTAAGACCAGCTGCTAAGTGGCATGTATTTAAGTTATCCAACAGAACCCAGGAGTGTGTAAGACAGAGGGGGTTAGACAGTCTTTAAAAAATCTAAGGTTGCTAACACTGTTCTGTGAAAATCAGTCAGCTTTTTACTATCTTTTAAGTGTTGCCTGAGTGGACCACTGATATGCTCTTGAACATTAATAGACTAAATGAGAAGATTTAGCTTTCTGACATATGTGCCACCATGGCTTAAAGACTTAGTAATATAGCCCACCTTATTCTAGGTCCCACAATTTTTTAAAAAGACCAGGCAACCACTTAAACAAATTAAAAAATTTCATTCCTATAAAAATCAAGGCAAAATAAACACCAATCTTTTTCATAAAAATGGTTCTAGTTTGATTCCAAAATATCATTACTGATACCTTGAGCGATGGCACTGACAGGCTTTATTGTATTATTCACTTAAAAATTATAAAAGTAGTACATGTTCAATGAAAAATTTTGAACAATACCTAATATAAAAACTGTACTAAACAAAGAATGAATGTCCATCTATAACCTTCCACTTCCAAACATATAACTTACCAAGAAAAACAATCATGATTTGTTCTGTAACCTCTAGACCTTTTCCCAATGCACATATCCAGGCACACATAACTATTTTTCATAAAAATACAACTTGTTTTGATTTTATTAAAGAATGTATCAGGGGACCAGCAGGTGGCATGGTGGTTGAGGCACTGGGTGCCTATGAAGTAGACTCACGCTGGCACATGCGCCCAAAATCCCTGGAGGAGAAGGAATTGTGGCGTGGCCATCCTTTCTGGGTGGGTGATTTCTCTCTTTCTGTCTCTCTGGTGAGCACACCTATAGGAAAAATCTCTCAAAAAGAAAGAAAAAGAGACATCAGGCATGTGTGCATCTGTGCTGAAAATCCTGAGAGGAGAATGAAGAAGGAACTGCAGCATGGCCAGTCACCCTGGGGGGTGGGGGTGATTTCTCACTTTCCCTCTCTCTGTCTCTCTTTTGCAGGCAAACATGTCCTCTGGCAAAAATCTACCTTCCCCCTCAAATAAAAAGTATCATGGAAAGCTTTCTATATCAGTATATACAAGTCTACCATTCAACTTTTTTTTTCTTTTTAATCACCAGAGGGCCCACATGATCACCAAAGAGAATGGAAGCGGGAGAAAGCACCTATGAGAGGGGCAGAGTCATACCACAATATCTTCTTCTCCATTTCTCCATCTTGTTGGAATTTTGGGCACAAATGCACATGCACTTGGCATGTGACTCTAGGGCCAAGATTCAAACCATGTAGTTGGCCATATGGGATCCAGCTCCCTTAAACACCAAGCCACAGGGTCAGCCTTAAATGGAGGCAGATGCCTGCATGCACATACACACTCACACTCACCCCCACATACACACATTTAATCGCTAAGTTCCTTCATTTGTTCATTCATGATAAACCTTTGCTGAATGTATGTTTCAGGGGTAGTGCTATGTGGGGCAGAATATAATCATTACGGGGCGGGGCGGGGGCTGGGGACAACTGCAGGTGCTCCAAGGATACATGGGGACAGTTAGGGAAGTTTCCCTGAAAGAGTAGTTGTACCTAAGCTAAGTTTTGAAGGCTAGAGATAAGAGTTAGCTGGGTAGGGCTGGCCTTGTAGTACAGCTGTTCAGGATTGAGCGGTAGAAGCTGGATCCCACTTGGTCAACCAAGGGTTCAAGTCTCGCCATGATAGCTTGAAAACCACATCATATCCATGTACGTAAGATCTTGACAGAATGGAAAATTGGGGGAAAAAGGGATATAGTAAGACCATGCCCTGTTGGGGGTGCTTTCTCTCTCTCACACACACATATATGTGCCCTCTGGCATTAAATTTTTTTTAATTAAATAAACAAAACCAGAAAGAGTTAGGAAAGAAAGTATGTGGACTGTACACATTAAACTAGAATATAATAATACAAGTTTGAGAAGAATTTACACCAACATTTACTTTCCATGTAAATGAATGATTTCACTATTTGTTTTTCTATCTCATAGTAAATATAAAGAAAATAACACTGGAGCTAGATTTTCAATACTGCAATTAATGAATGAACTAGAAAATACTAATATAATAGAAAACATAAGATTTGGAATTTCAAGGCCATCTTTTTTATAATGTGAATCACTATATGTGCCTATATGCAACACATACATTTAGGCACCCATTTATGCATACAGGTACATAAACTATACATTATAACATACTAAATACTAAAGAATAAAATTCATCATTTTGTCATTAATCTTGTCATTCCTGACAAGAGTAAATTTAGTCATTCGATTCATCTAGAAGCATTTTATTTTTAAATCTGACGCTCTGATGGCAAGCCAGAAGACAACCCATACACAAATTAGTCAATTTCAATTTTACAGTCATTCCTGTTGTTCTAGAAGCCATATTCATTTCAGTCATTCAAAATCTTATGCGGTAAGTTTTATGGACAAAGTATTGTAAAAAGCTTTAGAAAATAGGCAGTTGAAGATATAGTCCTTATTTTCAAAGGGTTTCGAATTTATTATCAAGGTCTACAAAGTCACAAATAATTATAATCCCAAGACAGCACACACACAAAAAAGGCATTAATTACACCAGGAGAAACTAGTGAGTATTTAATGGAAGAGATAGGTTTAAACCTGGTAGGATTTCAACTAGCAACACAGGGATGAAGAGTGTTCCAAAATGGCACAGCAGGCACAAGTAAATAGCACAGACAACGGCACAGTAAAGGCAACGTAGGAGGCTGCTCTGTACACGGAGAGCACAGTGAAGGGGCAGGGTAGGGCTACAGTTTAGAGTGCACAGGGAAGGCAAGGGCGGGAAATAAAGCTGGAGAGGCAGATGGGAGTAGGTTATGGGAAAGGTGAGTAACAGTCTAAAAAGTTCAACCTTTATCTTACAGGGAGCCATCAACGGTTTCTCAGAGAATGACACGATTAGATCATGCATGAGCTGGAATGGAAAAAGAGACGAGAACAGGTAGACAGAACAGTGAGCATGGCAAAGCCCCAAAGAAGAGGTAATGTTGAGTTGATTAACGATAGCAGCAGTGGAAATTACCCAGCAGAGAGAGAGAACAATTTGGAGACAAAATGTCACAGGGAAAAGAGCGGGGGCTCCAGCAAGTCCTGGATTTGAATTCTGCCTCAGCCAACTACTTTTTTTTCTGTTGTTGGGCAAGCTTGTTAACTCTTTTCAGTTATAGGCTCCTCATCTATAAAACAGAAATAATGCACCTGCCTATGTGAAAAAATTATGAGGAAAATATGGGAAGTTAGGTGTAGATAAATCATGTCCATACACTTATTTATTCAACACCACAGAGTAACAAAAAGAATAAAATGCAGTCCATGACTGGTTGGGGAAACAGGTACACACACACATATACACACATACAACTGAAGTGACAATAATATGACGTGATCAGAACTCTATTAGGAGTAGAAGCACGGAAGTGTGTGTGTAAAGGCACTAATGATTATGTAAAAATGGTAAAAGAATTGTTACCAGAAGATGAGGTGGTGGGGAAAAAAGGTGAGGCCAGGAGAAAAAAGGGAGAAAAGGGAGAGGAAGAAAGGTTAGAAGAATATGAATGAGATTTAGGCAAATACCTTCTCAAGACACAATACTTGAAAGAAAGCCAGGTAATTCTTAGATCCTAGAATGATACAATGTCAAGGCAGCAAAACTCAAATGAATGAGTATAATGAGTTCCAGGTGCTGGTTAGATTTTTTTCAGTGAAGCTGAGTTTGAGGTGGCTACTGTCAGCATCAATGCCCTGTCTGCACAAGATTTAATGTAACTTCAGCCAACGAATACACAGACTTTTGTTTAGACTGTTCCCATGCATTAGTCTACTGCTGATAAGAGCCAAAATAACCTTTTTTCTTGAGAAAGTGAGAGAAAAACATGGTTGTGGAAAATATTTACTTTTAAAATCGTTTCATGTAGCAAGTAATTTTATTGAATTTATTTAACAAATATTTATTGAATGCTTACTGTATAAGACACAGGGGATATAAAAGTGAACATAATATGATATAGACCTTGCCACTTCTTGTGCTGAATCTCATACTCTAAAGGAGAAAGTTATACATTCAGCGAGAGGTACAGATAAAATACCACTTGGTAAAAAGGAGATTGCTTTAATCCAGGAAGATTAGGAATGTGGCCCTGACACTGGACAGAGGGATGTACTATTCACATGACAAATGCTTACTAAGCATATACAACATGCAAGTCACTAGCTTAAGTGCAATGAGACTTTGAGGGGGTTTAGTCCAATTTCTTCACTTAATTCACTACAAAATGAAACCTAGAGACTTAAATAGCTAACTCAAGGTTAAATGGGATATTACAAGCAAAGATGAAATTTGAACTTATTTTTCCAGGCTACAAATCCAGTACTTTCTACTACTTCACTCTGTCTCACCCAAGCCCTCAATGTAAATATTCTGTAACATACAAGGAGACTTCAAAAAGTTCGTGGAAAACAGAATTAAAGTATGAATTTATTTTGGTACTGAAAAAAATTGAAACACTTACCTAGTTTATTCATAATACATTTTCCACAAATCTTTTGAAGACCTCTGTACAAACATGATTTCAAAAGGCACTCCAATCCATTTCTGAATTAAAGGCCTCCTCTTAACAGTTAATACAGGCCTTCATTTCTAACCAGTGGCTTCCTCTGGCACTACAGAGAACAAATACAATCCTGTGGCAATAAGACCATTCTTCTCATATATGAAGACAACATGTCTCTATTATTAGGGAGTAACTATTAGGTTGTTGGAAAAGTCATTTTCTACGCAAAATGCATCATGACTTCCAACCCAATATATATCACTGTGGATGGAAAACAAGTATTGAAATTAGACTTGGATTTGCATCTGAACGTCAACATTCATTAGGAGTGATATCATGAATAAATTAGTTACTTATATAATCTATGTGCTCATTTAAACAATGGAGATGTTTATGGCCTTCAGGCCTCCCATTCAATGCAAAAGGTAACAGCTATAATAGAAAACTGGTACAACTTGGTAACAATTGGTATAACATCAGAATACCAGAGCCTCTCTATATACATTAAGCTGGCACTAAATCATTTGAGAGGAAAACTACAAAACTAAAAAAGATGGGAGCTTCTACCTCCACTCCTCAGTCTTCCCCACTTCTTTGACAGCTGGGAAATATTTATGACACAGCTTTATCACATAACCTATACATGATGGTTACACATGGCTTCATCGTGACCTATGCAGATAAAATACAGTCATTTTATTGAGATAAAATATTAAAATAACTTTCCTGTGATTTAAAAACACTTTTTAAAAAAACTGCCTGAGGGTCATGGACTAGAAAAGAGAGTGAGCAATAGAGAGAGAACAAGTACCCCCCCAATGGGCTGTGGCCATGTCACAATCTCTTCCTCTCCATTTCTCCATTCTGCTGAGATTTTGGGCATGCTCGCACCTGTGCTTAGCAGCTTGCCATTGGGTTGGGATTTGAACTGTGGTTGCCCATGGGGATCTGGCATCCTTAACCACTATACCACAGAGCTGGTCCTAAATATGCCTTTTTTATTTTTTTTTTTTTAATTTACTAAAGAGCATGTGTACTTGAAAGAGAGAGGGAAAGTGAGAAAGAGTGAGACCACCTCCTATGGGGATAGCCATACTGCAATCCCTTCTCTTCCATTTCTCTTCTCAGGATTTTGGACATGCAGACATACATGCTTGGTGATTTTTTTCGAGCTGCCAGGTCCAGGACTTGAACTGTACAGTCAGCTATGTAAGATCCAGCTGCCTGAACTCACAATGCTACTAGGCTGGCACCAAGTATGCCTTTTGAATATGCTTTTTTAATTAGAAAGAAGTATCCTCAACAGTAGGATTCAGATACAGCTTTATAACTTGCACAGTACCTTAAATGTATTAAAAGACAAAAAAAAAAAAAAATATGGCCCAGGGACTGTTCTCTCTATGGTCCTAAGTTCTCCAAAACAATGCAGTACAAAGCTTACTGTGTTTCCTAGTTACTTGGGTAGAGTGGGAAAGGAGTGGAAAGGAAGAACAGAAGATTTAGAGTTGATTTTTTTCTTATTTTCAAATGTTATAAACCAGCTGGTAGTGTTTAGTAGCAATAACCTCATCTGCTAGGCACTGCAACTAATTTCCCATATTTGGATAGGAAAATACATCATGTCTCAAGGAATGACATACTCTCAGGGAACTTAGTGACTGATACTCAAGGTAGACATATAGCTCCAGCATATGAGAAAGTATTCAAGGACTCACCCAAATGATCCACAGATTAGGCGCAACATTTGTGGAAGTAGAGATCAACTGAGTATCCTCTAAGTAAAGGCAAAACTAAGAAATGGAGAATGAAAAGGCAGAGGAGAGGCACTGTGGCAGACAGTCGCTATGCCCCAATAACTGGTCTTTCTTCCAGAGAAACCATGTTTTTAGCTGGGCGTATCACCGTTCAGAATAAAGACAACACTTTCCAGTCTCTCTTACAATAAAATGTGGCCATGAGACTACCAGCCAGCATAACATGGCAGCTTCTCAGCACCTTCCTCACTGATGACTGGGCACAACTTTCTCGTTCCTTTCTCCAACCTGCAGGCCCAAATAAAGATCCCTCTACCTTTAACTATGAAACAAGAGTAGCATCCTGATGAGTGGTGAGCTGTAAAGAGCAAGTCTCTAGGCACAGAATTGTTTCCAGTTTTTATTAAATAATGCTGTCAATATTATCTTAAAATTACCTTTTACACATGTCTTCTTCCTTAGATATTACTAGAAATGAGTAAAAGGATATGAAAACATTCTAAAGCTTTCCATACATATGGTCCAAGTGGCTTTCGCGTGTGCTCCCTGCTTTCCTAGCCCAGTAGAAAGAGTTCATTTCATCATTAATTTCTAAGAGCTCATTTTATAGAAAGGGTGTGGACATCATGCTATAAATACTTCTTCCTAATTTGTCTTTCAATTTAATTTATTATTTTGTTGTACAGAATCTTCAAATCTTTATGTACTCCAACCAAATAATTCAAGAGTGGTTTCTGTCTTTAGTATCAATACTAAAAGCCTTCTCTCATATCTAGATACATACATATTCACCTATATTTTCTATTACTTTTTCATATTTAACCTTTAATCCATATGAAATTTATTTTGTCCACATATTTAGCTAATTGTACCAACACCAGATTCAATACATGAAGTAACATACTGGATCAGCAGAAGAGCTAAGATGCAGTTTTGCATAGAAAAATGCATCATGACTTTTGCAATGACTCAATATGTTATTAAACCTCTTGTCATTATAAAAATTCCATTCTTATTTATTCTGATTTCTTGAATTAGTAATAAACTATTTGAATTATGTGGCTTTAGAATATATTTGTGCAAGTAATTCACATTACTTCTTTTTTATCAAAAGTCTGTTTGGTTTATACTTCCAACATGAACTTTAGAAATACATTGTCAGACCCGGAAAAAAGGAAAAAAAAAAAAACCTTGAAATTTGATTAAGAATTGTATTAAATGATGAACATCAACTTGGAGGTGGGGGAAGAGATTGCATAACTTGAAAACATTAACTCTTCCCATCATTCTCACAAATATAGACTGTTTCTCCATTTATAAATTGTTTTTGTATTTCTCAGTTAGGTTCTACAGTTTACTTTGTATGGTTATTTGTGAAGCTTACTTAAGTTCCTAAGTAAATTTCTTAAGTATGAATGTGCCGAGGCTGGACCCCGGCAGATTGGCGCCCAACGTGGATTGCTCGAACAGGGAGGTGAGTAGGCATTGGTAAGTATTTTATTTTTTTTTAAATTTTAATTTTTTTTGTGGCAAAACTCCTGCATAGGGTGGCTAGGACCCCCCAGTAGAGATAGGCCGGGCTTAGAGGACGGGAGAATTACTTAGTAGTGTATTAGCGATCCGGGATTCTGCTAGCACTAAGTGCCACCTCAGAACTTTTTCAAAAGTTTATTGCTTAGGTGCAAGCTGCCAGGGGTAATACTGCACCTAAGAATCAAAACCATAAGATAACCTATTGCCTAGGTGCAAAACAACCAGGGATACTGCTGCACCTAAGATTCATAACTATTGACAATAATTAGTGCTTATGTGCAAGCAACAATGGGTTGCACTGCATCTAAGAAAAAACTTCCACCTCTAGATCATAAAGTGCCTAACATCATCTCTATTAAACAAGGACCTGAGGAACCTTTTCAAAATTTTGTTGACAGGCTTCAAACAGCTATATCCCGCCTCCTCCCAGAAGAGAGAGTACGGGATATTGTTCTAAAACAACTGGCCTTTGACAATGCTAACACTTGTCAGGCCCTGCTTAGACCTATTAGGAAGACCGGCACAATATCTGATTTTATTAAGGCTTGTTCTGAAGTAACGCCTTCCTTCATACAGGGACTAACCATAGCAGCCGCTTTGCAGGGACAGACAGGGACACAGCTCTTACAGAACACATTGACAAAAGGAGGTAATAATCAAGTTTTAAATCAAAAAATGGCTGGCATTAAATGCTTCTCTTGCCATCAAATGGGTCACTTCAGCCGAAACTGCCCACAGAATATCCAGAGTGGCCAAGTTATAACTTTACTACAAAATGTAAATCAGCCCACGACTCCTCCATGAATGTAGATGTTTTACACACATTTCTATTATTACAAGTAATATCTTAAGACACATACTTGTCTGGGCAGAGAAAGCAGAGGAAACATTAATTTCTGAATTTTATTAAACAGTGTTGTCAAAATTATCTTATTGACCATCTTAGTGGTAATGATTTTCATATCGCTCATTTGCGTTACTTGATTATCTTGGGTTTTCTAGTTAGACAATAATAACATCAGTTTCAAATGATGGTATTTCTCACATTCATTGCAGTATTTATATTTCACTTTGTTTTTTGTCTTACTGCATTAGACAGGAAGAACATGTTTCAGAACATTAAGTAAAAGAAAAAAAACTAAAGATAATAACTGACATTCTTATCTTTTTGTTCTCTGACTGCTTCTTAGGACATTTTCCCCTCCTAAGCTACGTAACAGTTGGTACTACATATCAGTCTTTTGATCCTTTTTAACATCTCCAAATCCCAACTAGACTGTAAGTTTCCTGAGGGCAAAAATCATTTCTGTAATCATTAAAATCAATATAGTATCTGGCACAGTGTCTTATATAGGGAAATATAATTAAAGTGGTGGTTCTCAAACCTAGTGGCTCACTGGAATCCAAAAAAAAAAAAAAAGGAAGTTCTGGGACCAGCAGATGGTATAGCAGTTACATCACTGGATTCCCACATAGTCAACCATGGTTCAAGTCCCGGACCCAGTGGTTTAAAACTCATGTCAGGCCTGTGTGCGTGAATGCCCAAAATCCCAAGAGAAGAATGGAGGAGAAGGGACTGTGGCATGACCATCACCCCTGTGGGGTGACTTCTCATTTTCTGTCTCTCTGTCTCTCTGGCTAGTGTACATGCCCTATAGCAAAGAATCTCTTCCACAAAAAAAAAGTAAGTAAGGAAGTAAGTTCCACAGACCATTTACAAACTACAAATTCAAAGAAGGAATCAGAGTTTTGTTTTGTTTTTTCTTTACGTTTTTCATATTTTTACTTTCAATATACAAAAATGAAAAATGAGATATATAAAGTAAAAGCTAATCCTCTCTCTCACTGATATCTTCTAAAAAAAAGTCATTAATAAACTGCCTAGTGGTATCCTTTCAAACTCCCTTCCTTACTTACATAAAATAAACACAAAAGAGCATTTGAGAGAACAGTTGTTTTTTTTTTTTAATCAAAACAAACTAATAGAAAACTCATTATTTTGTAATTGGTAGTGTGTTTAAAAGACTTTACTTTTGGGACCAGCAGTTGGGGTAATGTCTATGTAACTGGACTCCCATGTAGTCGACTGCAGTTCGCGTCCTGGACCCGGTGGCTTAAATCTCATGCTGGGCGCACGTGTATGCGTGCCCAAGATCCCAAGAGGAGAATGGAGGAGAAGGGATCATGGCGTGGCCGTCCCCCCTGGGGGGTGATTTCTCACTTTCTGTCTCTCTGTCTCTCTCTGTCTGTCTGGCGAGCGCATGCGCCCTATAGCAAAAATCTCTCCAAAAAAAAAAAAGTTACTTTTTCAAATGGATGATGAAACCTGCTTTCAGGGCCATTTGGCATACTTATTAATAAAATGAAAACCAGTATCTGTTTTCTCATCTATTACAAATCTTAAAATAAAGAATATGAAAACATTTTCATCCCATTTTAAATTCTTTAGAAAGAACCATTTTGAGAAACTCAGGAAATTTTAAAACTAGAAGTAAAGTCAACATATCAAAGGATATGGGTTCAGAGATCAAATAGCATCTTTTTTATTTTGTGAGAGATTTTGCTATAGGGCACATGTGCTCACCAGAGAGAGACAAGAAGGGAGAATCACTCCCCAGGGGTCGCAATCCCTTCTCCTTTGTTCTCCTCTCAGGACTTGGGGCACACACACACAAGAGCCTCGTTTGAGTGTCAAGCCACCAGGTCAGGACTCCAACCAAAGTCGGTCATGTGGGAGTCCAGCGACATAACCATTACACCATCTGTTGGTCCCTATAAAATGTATCTTAAAGGAGGACAGTGTTAATAAAGGAAGGCTAAAAATGAGATATAAAGCTTTCTTTTCTACACTGATAAAGTAATTAAAAACTACAAAAATAATATCTTTAGCTATTATTCATCTTTTAGATAAAAGCCATTTTTAACATAAAAGCAAAACTAAGGCTCAACTAACCTCTGCTTATATGCTTTAACAAAGTATAAAAGGCATCATAAGAGATAGGGTGGAAAAAGATAGCACTGAATATATCTGAAATTTAAAAAAATTAAATAAAACTGCTAATAATGAATATAAATTAAGAGCTAACACAAAAAGATAATACTCTAAAAGACTAAGCCATGATTCTGGTGAAATCACTACATAGCTTGCTTGTTATCCCCAAATTTTCAAAAAGCTTCTCCAAGAAGCTCAATGAAACATACTAATGATTATTATTTTCTTTTTAGAGAGAGATTTTTTGCTATAGGGCATGTGTGCTTGCCACAGAGACAGAGAGAGACAGAGAGACAGAAAATGAGAAATCATCGCCTCACCCCCAAGAGGGGAGGGCCCTGCTGCAATCCTTTCTCCTCTATTTTCCTCTTGGGATTTTGGGCACACATGTACATGCGCCTAGAGTGAGTTTTAAGCCACTGAGTCGAACTGAATTCTGGGCGACTACGTGGGAGTCCAGTGACAGAATCATTATGCCATCTGCTGGTCCTCATACTAGTGATTATTAAATAGTGAAAATGAATATTTCTAAATTCTCCAGTACTAAAATTGAGAAGACAGTGTGAGAATGGTAGAGAATTAAAATAAACAAAATAAGGTATCTTTTCCCATCAAAAATGAAATGAGATGCAATTTCTGATTCACTCAATAGGGATCTTTCTGGACAGAAAGGATGAAAATAGTTTTAAGAAATGGTGTCTTCCTGCCTGTTGAGAGTCTGTAAGAAGTACATTTAATTCTGTGAGGTTGGATTGTGAAAGAGAACACAGTGAGTACCTAAATTAATCTAGAAGAGGTGTGAAACTGGAGAAAGGCACCATAATCAAATGCAAATACCCTTAAAATAATAATATCTTTTAAAAATCATCTTAAGAAAGAATATTTGGTGAGATGGTTAAAGAAAATGATCCTAAAAACAGTGTTTTGTTGTTTTCTTTTGGTGGAAATGGAATGGATTTTATGAGTAGAGAAATCAAGGAGATCTAAAAGGCAGTTCTGGTTTGAAATTGCTACATTAAAAGAAAAAAAAATAATTAATTATTTTTAATTTGACCAGAGAGGGACAGAGAAAGAGAGAGAAAGTGAGAAAGCAAGTCGCCAGGTCTGGGACTCGAACTATGGTCAGCCATGTAAGAGTCCAGTGCCCTTAACCACCACACCACTTGCAGGCCCTGAAATTGCTAGATATTTGGCAAGAGGACTGATAAAAGGACAAGGAAGTAATTACTAGTGGCATCTGCACCACCTCCTTGTACCCACTCCCTTTTTTTTTGGTTTTGCTATACAGCATGTGCACTCATCAGAGAGAGGCACAAAGAAAGAGGAAGAGAGGGAAAGTAAAAATCACCCCCAAGGGAGGATGGTCACACCACAATCCCGTCTCCTCCATACTCCTCTCCAGATTTTGGGCACACATGCACAGGCACCTGACATGTTTTTCAAGCCACCGAGTCCAGGACTTGAACTATACAGTTGGCCATATGGGAGCCAGCTGCTTTATCCTCCACACCATCTGCTGGCCTCCTGTACCCACTCTTATCACCTAATTCCTCTGATCCAGAATAATGCCTCTCCCTCTTTTACTGACTTGGTTTCTTTACCAGTGCTCTGGGTCCCATCCCCTTTTCTTTCCTTAGGGATTTAATTCCATTGATAATCAGTCAGTCCTCAGACTTCTACCATTAGCTTTTTCCTTTTGAGCATATCAAAATCTTCAAACTCTTCCATATCTAAAAGCAAAATAAAATAAAGTAAAAAGCTTCCTTAACCTTAAGTCCCCTTTTAACTTTGTCTCTTCTTTTTACAAGTAACTTCTAGAAAGTTACTTCTTCCCCTTAATTTCCTTCTCACTCTGAAGCAATCTGGCTTTAGATTTCACCATCTCACAGAGGTTGCTTAATTTAAAAGCAACACTGACATCCTGAATGTCAAATACAATCTCCAGCTTTAAGCTCTCATGTGATTTAATCTAGCTGAAGCTATTTTTTTTTAAACGCATTTACCTTCTCTTTCTTAAAATGCTCTCCTCCTTCAGCATCTAAGACCTCACATTCCTTTCTCTATTGTTGCCCCACAGGGATCCATCTCACTCCCTCTGATATTACTCTCCCTTTATATTCATGACTTCAACTGTATCAGTTAAAAATAACCCAAAATTCTGAATCTTTAGCCTGGATGAATATATTTATGGAGCTCCAAATCTGGATATATGCAAGAAACAGCTCTGAGTACCTGACAATACTTAAACATCCCAAACTGATTCATTATGTTCCACCTTAAAAAGATACTATCCCTGACCCAGTGGCATGAAAATCCCAACAGGCACATGTGCAAAGCATGCCCCAATATCCTGAGAAGAGAATGGAGGAAAACAGATTGTGGTGTGGCCAACCCCTTTGGAGGTGATTTCTCACTTTCCCTCTTCCTCTTTTTGGCAAACATACATGCCCTATAGTACAAACAAACAAACAAAACCCCCAAACTATCCCTTGTGGACAGAAGTCTGACTACTTTTCCTATTTTTCCAAAATCTTTTCAAAAGGGGACTGGGGAAGTCATGCCCACAAACATTAACAGACCATTTATTTTCTATTAACAGGATTCTTCCTACCTCCTGTCCCTGGCATAGTATCTTTGAGATGTATATTTCAACCGATTAGTGTATTCTTTTGCTTATGCCTTCCCAAGACACAGAACTTCCCTTTTCCTTGAGATGTAGATTAAGCCTTTCTTTAAGACAGGGATTTTCCCTTCCAATCGGGACCTAAGAATTTGTGGAACCCACCTATAACATACAAGCCCCTGCTTCTACATGTCCTGCCTTTTTGGGCCAGACCAATGGGAAATCTTTTAATTAAATGTTGTATGTCAATCTCAAAAGCAAATAAAAGGAATCTCTATACATGATCACCCCGAGAAAAGGCATGTATGCCTCTTCTCCGGGCCTAGGTCACTCACAGTTGGCTTGGAAATAAACCGCATTAATTATTAATTATTAATTTTACAGCTGGTTATATTTTTTTCCATCGACACCCTTAATAACAGAAGACTCCATATTGCCAAAATAATACTGTGCAAAAAGAATAAAGTTGGAGGTATCTTAATACCTGTCTTCAAAATCTACTACAAAGTCCTAAAAACCAAAGCAGCAGGGTAATGGGACAAAAACTGATCGACCAAAGGGCCAAAACAGAGAATCCAGAGGTAAACCAATAACATAGAACCAACTGATTTTTGATAGAGATCAAAAGACAATCTAATGGAAAGAAGACAATCTTTTCAATAAATAGTTCTGGAAAAGCTGGATTTCTCTTGCACAATAATGAAACTAGATTCATCTCCTGACCTTTACAAAGACAAACTCATAATGGATTAAAGAATTAAACATAAATCTCAAACTATAAAACTATTTGGAGAAAACACAGGGAAACCACATCAAGATATTAGAGTAGTCAAAAGAAATTTTTAGAGAATTATTTAATTTGATTAATTATTATTTTTTTAATTTGATGAGAGAGAAAGAGAGAAAGTGAGAAAGCAAGTTGCCAGGTCTGGGTCTGGAACTGTGGTGGCCATGTGGGAGTCCAGTGCCTTAACCACCATGTCACTTGCTGACTCCCAAGGCAAAGATTTCTTAAATAAGACTCCTAAAGCACAGGCAATACCACAAAAAAATAGACAAGTGTGTAATACATCAAGATAAAAAGCTTCTGTACCCCAAAGGAAATAATAAATAGACAACCCACAGAATGTAAAACATTTGCAAACTATACTTTAGATGTGGGATTGAAAATCAGAATATATAAAAACCTCAAACAGCTCATCTGCAAAAAAAAAAAAAAAAACAACAACAACAACAAAAAAACACATAACTGATATGAACACATAACTATCAAGGGAAGACAGATAACTGACTAAAAAAGCATATGAAAAAATTTTCAACATCTCTTATCATGAGGGAAATGTAAATCAAAACCACAGTGAGGTAGCACCTAACCCCAGTCAGTGTGGCTATGATGAAAAAAAAAAAAAAACCAGAAACAGAAACAAAGAATAAGAAGTGCTGGTGTGGTTGCAGAGTAAAGGGAATGCTTGCACACCACTGTAAATATGTAAATTAATATAGCCACTGAGGAACACAGTATGGAGTTTCCTCAAAAATCTAAAAATAGACCTGCTATATGACCTGGTAACACAATTCTTAGGTATGCATCCAAAGGACACAAAATCACTTATGAAGACACATTTGCATATCATGTTCATTGCAGCATTATCTATAATAGCTAAGACAGAACCATCCTAAGTGTCAAAAGCTAATGAAAGGATTTAAAAAGTGTGACACACATGGAATACTACTAGTCATAAAGAACAATGACATCCTGTTTTTCGACACAAAGTGGATGAACCTAGAAGGCAATGCTAAGTGACATAAGCCAGGCTATGAAAGATAAGTATTGTGTGTCCCCACATAACATACACCACAGGTCCACATTCCATGGCAGAAACTGAAGTACTTCATGGCACAGAGAAAAAGAGAGTAATGGTAGCCAACTAGAAGCTGCAGAGAGGTAGGGGATGATTAACAGACACAAGAATGCATATGAAAAAGTGGTTATGGAAAGGATACCACAGCAGAGTGAAAATGGTGTTGACAATCAATACATACTTAAAAAATAGCTAGTAGAACTATTATTGAATGTGCACATAATGTAGTGTACAATGTCAAATAGGATGGATATGTCTATAGCTTTGATTCGATTATTGTGCACTGGATGGATGCTTTGAAAAACTATACTGTACCCCACAAAGATGTACAATAACTATATGTAAACCCAGTCATAATTAAAGATAAAGGTACTATCCCTTCATTTGAATGACCCATTGCCCCCTCCCCATTCACTCTCCCTAACTTACCCCCTAGTTATTCGAACATATGGGAATCATCTGAGATTCTTCCTTCTCTTTTCCTTCTGGATTTAATCACTAAGGACCAGAGATTCTTTCAAAACTGTCCCCTTCTCGCAGTTCCACTGCCTTCATTCATTTCTCAAATGGATTTTGTCATATTGCAGCAGTATCTCTACTTCTAATCTCAATCCTTTGCAATCCAGTTTCTAGAGAAAAATTAGTTATTTGAAAACTTTTAATTGCTCTCAATTATCAATAAGCTAAATTCTCAACTTCTCTGTGTGGCATACATACAACTGCCTACTCTCCAGCTTCATTTGCACCACTTCCCAGCTCAATTTCATGCTCTGGCAACACTAAACATGCTTTCCTGGGTCCAGTTCTTCTGTACATGCACAACACCATTTTCTCCACTTGTCTGGTACATTCTTACTCATTCTTAGGTATCTGTTTAAATGCTAACTTCTCTAACAGCATCCACTTTCTCTAGCAGATGTACTCTGGTGTTTCTTACATATTCTCAACTATAGTGTTGAAGACTCTTCCATTAAACAATAGCATTATAATTGTTTGCATGGACATTTTAACTACTTAACTGGCTTAGATAAGAAAATTATAATTGATATTGTATCCCAGATTGGGAACTGTCAAACTATTCTAACTTAGACAGTTTTATAACAATATATGTCTAGAAAGAAAGGTACACTAATTAATTTAAGCTATTTGAGGTTAAAGAATAAAAGACCACAGTTACTACTGTTTTACCACTGCCTAATGTACAGTAATTTCTTTTTTTGGCCATGGGGCATGTGCACTCACCAGAGAAAAGACAGAGAGACAAAGAGAGAGGGAGACAAAGCACCCCCCTATGGGAATGGTCATGGCATAATCCCTTCTCCTCTATCTCTCCCTCCTTTCAGGATTTTGGGCATGTCCACATATGTATCCAGCATATTTCTTCAAGTCTCCAGGTCCAGGACTCAAACCATGCAGTCAGTCATGTGGGATCCAGCTGTCCCAACCACCAGGCCACTGGGGGCTAGTCCCACAGTAAATGTTTAATACATGGATTATATTTTATTTAAATCTAATTTTAATCAAATATCTGTAGTAGTTATCCAAGAAACATTTCATTGAACAAGTATTGTTCGAACAACTACTATTAGCAAGAAACCGTCCTTAGTGCTAGGACACAGTGTTGAACAGGCAAGATAGTTGAAAAAAAAAAAAAAAAAGGAATTCCTAAAGTATATAATGAGAACTTGTTAAGAGACAATGGAAATGTTTTTTTCCCTTAAAAAAAACCAGTCTTAAATAGTGCCTAGAAGAACAGGAAAAGGACAGGCAGATAAAGATAGGGTTGGTGACACTACAGAAGCCCAGCAAAAATGAACCACAGATAACATGTCAGAGACAACAGTAGTAAAAACTGGAGAGATACCAGGAACCAAGCTGCGAAGGGAATTCTAAGAGAAGTTTAAGCTCTGCATTCCTAGTAACTGATTCAAATTTTCTCCATGAATCAAGCCACTAAATTAAACACCTGTTTTCTAAAGACTCCACATTCCTGTACCATAAAAAGAAAAATATATTCCAAATAAAACACTTCCCAGGCTTCTCCAAAAAAAAGTCCATCCTGTGGCACCTACTGTGATGAAGCATGTAAGAAACAGACTAAACCAGAGCTGTCTCACTTGCACATCTCTAGGCTGTGTGAAAATGAAAACAATTGAGACTAAGAACTCTCCAAAGTTATCACAGTTCTAACCATCAACTCAGTGTGCCAAGCAACATATTAAATGTTCACGTTGGAAACACGAGGAATGCATTTTACCTTTTTATTTGGGACAGAAGATTAGATTCTAATCTTTTTTGGTTTTCCATTCAGATGAGCACTGTAAGTGGGATCATACTTTTATATTACAGGTACATTTTTCTGAAAGTCTGTGGATACTTTAATTTAAAAGCCATGGGCAGCAACCTAGAAGAGCTCTGACCATGCAAAATGTTTTATAAATAGTTCCATGTGCACTATTCATCTGGAGTCTCACTAGAGATGGATAATGACCTTGTATTTTGTACTCATTTACTCTGAATTAGCCAAACCTTCTGTTTTTAATTACATACTTAATTCACCTAGCATGGTCTAATTACAGAAAACAAAACATCATTTAAACAAAAGGTGGCCTTGAACTTAATCTATCAAAACACCAGTTAATTTTAAAAGTTTTCAGTTCTTAACAAACTGCCAAGACATGCAATAGCAATTTTCCAAATGTGATCATACGCTTTTATAGCAACAGATTTACTACATAATCAAACATCTGTATATACTTTGAAAATTCGATGTGTTGTCTCAGTATTAACCCAAATCTGCTTAATTTTGATAGTCCCCAAAAATCTTAACGCTAAAATTTATACCACACAATAATTTTTAATATCCAAAGTCGTTTTAGCCTTGAAATGACAAGTTACCATAACCATGGCTACTTATTTATAAAATGATACAGAACTCTAAAAACTCATGTGTGGCATTTCCCCTAAAATGAAATAAATTAGTGAATTAATAGCTCTCTCTGTACTATCATAGCATCTTACGTACCTCTCAGTCACAGTATTTATAATGTTGAATTATTATTGATTTAAGAATCTGTCCTCTAACAAGGTTGAAAATCTCATGAAAGTAGAGTTTATGCCTTTAACCTCTATATTTCCAACATGGAGCACAGTGCCTAACATTGAGAAGGTCCTGAGATATATTTGCTGAATTAATATTTTTAAACACAATGCTATAAAACTGTCTCGATTTGAAGATGACATGATCTTATATACATAAAATCCTAAGGAATTCACACACAAAAAAAGTAACAACAAAACTACTATAACAACAAAACTACTACCAGTAAATAGATTCTATAGTTTTAGGATACAAAAATCAACTATCTATAGAATAGCAAAAAATAAATAAAAAATAAAATTAAGAAAAACAATTCCACTTATAACAGCAAAAAAAATTAAAATATTTAGAAATGAATTTAATAAAACTAGTGTAAAATTTATACTCTGAAAACTACAAAATATTGTTGAAATAAATTTTAAAAGACCCAAACAAATGAAACATATCCTATGTTCATGGAATAGAAGATTATAAGATGGCAATCTTCCATAAATTGATGTACAGAACTTAGATATTCAGTGTAATCCTACTGGATCAGTTAACTTCTTTACAGAAATTGACAATCTAAACCTAAAACTGAGATGAAAATTCATGGAATCCCAAACTGCCAAAACATATTCTGGAATATTATTCAACCATAGGAACGGAAGACTATCCTATCACAGCTACAATATGAATGAACCTTGAGGATATTATGCTAAGTAAAATAGTCACTACATTATTCCACTAATGTGAAGTATCTAATATATACACATTATAAGAAACAAAGCAAAATAGTAGTTGCTAAAGGCTGTGGGGAGGGAGACAAAAAGAGTTGTTGTTCAATGGCTATAGGAGTTTCAGATATTCAAGTTGAAAAATTACTAGAGATCTGCTCAACAACATAAAATACTTCATACTAATGAACTGTACACTTGAAATAATTATGATGGTAAATTTTATGTCATGTTTTATCAAAAAAACTGTAATAGACAAATCTTGAAAAAGAACAAAGATGGAGGATATATACTTATCAATTTCAAATTTTACTAAAGTCATAGTAATTAAGACAGTGCGATACTGGCATGAGAATAGTCATTAGATCAATGGAACAAATTGACAGTCCAAATATAAATACTTGTCATTTCATGTCGACTGATTTTTTTTTTTAATTTTTTTTTTGAGAGATTTTCACTGTAGGGCGCGTGCGCTCGTCAGACAGACAGAGAGAGACATAGAGACAGAAAGCGAGAAATCACCCCCCAGGGCGGATGGTCACGCCGCAATCCCTTCTCCTCCATTCTCCTCTCGGGATCTTGGGCACGCACACACACGCGCCCGGCGTGAGTTTTAAGCCACTGGGCCCGGGACACGAACTGCGGTCGACTACGTGGGAGTCCAGCGACATAGCCATTACGCTAACTGCTGGTTCCCCATGTCGACTGATTTTCTAGAAGGTCGCTAAGGCAACTCAATGGAAGAAAGAAAAGTTTTCTACAAATGGTGCTAGGAAAACTGGATATAAGCATGCAGTAGAATAAACTGAACTCCTGTCTCACTTCACAGACAAAAACTTATTTAAAATGTATCAAAGACCTAAATGTTAGAGCTAAAATTTCAGAACTCTTGGAAGAAAACATAAGTGGAAATCTTTATGACCTCTGATTATATAATTTAACTATTACACCAAAAACATAAACAAAAAAAGGGAAAAAAAGGAAACTGGACTTCGTAAAAATTAGTAAGTGGATGTGTTTTTTTTAAAAGAAGTATTTATTCAGGGACAAGCAGTTAGTGTAATGGCTATGTTGCTGGACTCCCACGTAGTTGACTGCGGTTTGAGTCCCAGACCCGGTGGCTTAAACTCACACCAGGCACGTGTGTGTGCGTGCCCAAGATCCCGAGAGGAGAATAGAGGAGAAGGGATTGCGGCATGGCCATCCCCCCTGGGGGGTGATTTCTTGCTTTCTGTCTCTCTGTCTCTCTCTGTCTGTCTGGCGAGTGCACGCACCCTATAGCAAAAATCTCTCCAAAAAAGAAAAAGAAAAGAAGTATTTATTCATTTTTTTATTCATTCACTTATTTTAATGTGACCAGAGAGACACAGAGACAGACAGAAAGTGAGAAAGCAAGCCACCAAGTCTGGATTCAAACCATGGTTGGCCATGTGGGAGTCCAGTGCCTCAGCCATCATGCCACCTGCCAGCCCCCAGTAAATAATGTGCTTTAAGGGACACCATCAAGACAGTAAAAATACCACTTATAGAATGGGAGAAAAAACTTGCAAGTAAATTTTTTTCTAAATTTGATACCGTATTTAGAAGATAAAAGTAACTTTTACTACTCAATAAAAAAACCCCAATGACTCAACTTTAAAATGGACAAAGGACCCAGCTACAGTAGTATATACAGTAGACATATATATGTACATATAATAAGTACATAATAATAGATACATATTATCTACTATAATAGACCATACTACTTGGGAGGGCAGAAGATGCAATGTAAGCACCAGGTTTGGCTCCTGGGGCCAAATGAACATGGAGGACATGGCTGTATGAGCCTATAATTCTAGCTAATTGAGAGGCTAGGGTAGCAGTCATGACATAATAAAGCTCTGTTAAAAAAAAAACCTATCTCTTGGGAACCAGCAGTTAGCATAATGGCTACGTTGCTGGACTCCCACGTAGTCGACCGTGGTTCGCGTCCCGGATCCGGTGGCTGAAAACTCACACCGGGCGCATGTGCTTGCATGCCCAAGATCCTGAGAGGAGAATGGAGGAGAAGGGATTGTGGCATGGCCATCCCCCCTGGGGGGTGATTTCTCGCTTTCTGTCTCTCTCTGTCTATCTGACGAGTGCATGCTCCTTATAGCGAAAACCTCTAAAAAAAACCCAAAAAAAACCTATCTCTGTCACTCTATCTCCCTGTTGCATGAAAGAAAAAAAAAAGGCAAATAATCTGAATAATCATTTCTCCAAAGAGATGCAAATGGGCAATAAGCAAACAAAAACATGTTTACCATCATTAGCCATTAAGAAAATGCAAATGAAGTTCTTTCCCACTATACATGATGGCAGGCGATAAAGCTGCAAAGCAGGATACTAAGGAGAAGAAACCCGGAAGCCAAGAAGGCTGATGCCAGTGGCAAGGTTAAAAAGGATGACCCTAAGGCTAAAAAGCCCAAGAAGGGGAAGCCCCATTGCAGCTGAAACCCTGTCCTAGTCCGGGGCATCGTTAGATATTCCCGGTCTGCCATGTATTCCAGAAAGGCCATGTACAAGAGGAAATACTCGGCCACTAAATCCAGGATCGAAAAGAAAAAGAAGGAGAAGGTTCTTGCGACTGTCACAAAACCGGTTGGTGGAGACAAGAATGGTGGTACCCGCGTGGTTAAACTGCGCAAAATGCCTAAGTATTATCCTACTGAAGATGTGCCTCGAAAGCTGTTGAGCCACGGCAAAAAACCCTTCAGTCAGCATGTGAGAAAGCTGCGAGCTAGCATTACTCCTGGGACCATTCTGATCATCCTCACTGGACGCCACAGAGGCAAGAGAGTGGTTTTCCTGAAGCAGCTGAGTAGTGGCTTGCTACTTGTAACTGGACTGCTGGTTCTCAATCGAGTTCCACTGCGTAGAACACACCAGAAATTCGTCATTGCCACCTCCACAAAAATTGATATTAGCAAAGTAAAAATCCCAAAGCACCTTACTGATGCTTACTTCAAGAAAAAGAAACTGCGGAAGCCCAGACACCAGGAAGGTGAGATCTTTGACACAGAGAAGGAGAAATACGAGATTTCAGAGCAGCGCAAGATTGATCAGAAAGCTGTGGATTAGCAAATTTTGCCAAAAATCAAAGCTGTTCCTCAGCTCCAGGGCTACCTGTGATCTGTGTTTGCCCTTACAAATGGAGTCTATCCTCACAAATTGGTGTTCTAGATTTTTTTGCTAAGAACCTACTTAAATAACTGATCATATATATATATAAAAAAAAAGGAAAAAAAAAAGAAAAAAGAAAATGCAAATAAAGAGACCAGCAGTTGGCGTAATGGCTATGTTGCTGAACTCCCATGTAGTCAATCGCGGCTCCCGGCCCATGGCCTTAACTCCTGCCCGGCCGGGCACATGTGCGTGTGTATCCAAGATCCCGAGAGAAGAATGGAGAAGGGATTGCAGTGTGGTCATCCCCCCAGGAGGTGATTTCTTGCTTTCTGTTTCTCTGTCTGTTTTTCTGGCAAGTACACGTGCTCTATAGCAAAAACCTCTCAAAAAAATAAATAAATAAATAAAAAGGCAAATCAAAGCCACAATGAGATACCATTTCATACCCTCAAGATTTGCTACAATAAGGAGACAAAAAACACCAAATGTTGCAAGGATTAGGACCCTCACATACTGTTGGTAGGAATGCTAGTGGCACAGCTACCTAGAAAAACATCCTAAGAGCTCTCAGAAGGTTTTAACATAGCACTACCATATGATTTGACAGCTATACTCCTAGGTATATACCCAAGAGAAACAAAAACATTTGTCCACATGAAATCTTGTATAACACTGTTCACAGTAGCATTATTCATAACAGGTAAAATCCAAATATCACTGATTGATGAATGGATAATAAAATGAAATATTATTTAGTGATAAAAAGGAATGAAGTGCTGATACATGCTACATCATGAATGAACTTTGAAAACATTACTCTAAATGAAAGAAATCAGACACAAAAAAAGCCACAAATGATATAATTTCAAGCTAAATGGTTATTGCCTAGGCAGAGGATGGGAGGGGAAAGGAGCAGCTAGAAGGAAATGGTAGGAATAGTTTTGGGGATAATAAAAATGTTCTAAAATTGATTGTAATGATGGATGCTCAAGTATGGATATACTAGAAGTCACTGAATTGTATACTTCAAGTGAGCGGAGTATAACTATATCTCTACAAAGCTGTTAAACACACACTATGGTTAGAATGTTAAATGACCAAAAGCATGTTCCTGGGAAAGCAGCAAACAATGATATGAAAGTAAGAGGTTGCAATGTCTTCATACATAAATTACCTTCCTGATGTCTCATTGAAAAGTTATTTTCTTCTTTAAACATACTGTAACACAGATAATTAAAGACTGTCTTTAGATAAGCATTGTGGTTCAATGATAATAAATAACTTAATTGAGGAAGAAGTAGTTAAAGTTTTGGAGTAAATTTTTCTTAAAAAAAGCAATTAGACAACTTTAGAAGGGGAAAAGTTATAATAGTATAGAAATATTAGAATATTAGAAATTCTAATATAGAATATTAGAAATGCTCTCTTTACAAGCAAATTACATACAGTGACTGAATGTTTTAAAAAATGAGAGTAAGTAATAATAATAATCTAAAAAAATGATGAAAATTTATTTGATAATAATGATGTGGATAGTATAGTCTTTGTCTTGGCTGAAATGCATGGTAATTATGCTGGAAAAAGAAATGTAATACACTGTAAAGATCCACATGATTAAATGTAATATAAAAATTATGATAATAAATAAAATTTTTAACAAAAGAAACGCTCATATAGATAATGGTAGCAGCAACCGAAGAATTTACTGAGTAAGAAAAGGCCACAAGACTGTCATCAGGTGCTTTCAGCCTAATAAAATGAAAATCTTAAATGTAGGTTCCTTAAAGCGAGAGGTGGGTGATTAAAATTCCTAAGAGTAAGTCTAGAGTTGTGTGCAAAATATGAGTAGTAACATCATTTAGATAGAGTGACCCAGAAAGGCATAGCAGTTAGGGAGAGCTAAGGCACAAAATGGATTTTTTTTTTTAAGAGGTTTTTGCTATAGGGCGGGTGCGCTCGCCAGAAAGACAGAGAGACAGAGAAACAGAAAGCGAGAAATCACTCCCCAGGAGGGATGGCCACGCTGCAATCCCATCTCCTCCATCCTCCTCTCGGGATCTTGGGCACATGCACACACACACGCGCCTGGCGTGAGTTTAAGCCACTGGGTCCAGGATGCGAACCGCAGTCGACTACGTGGGAGTCCAGAGACATAGCCATTACACTAACTGCTGGTCCCCAAAATGGAATTATTTTAAATACGTGAAAAAAAAACCCTCAGATGTTTGTGTCTTCAAATTCTCATGGGAAGATCTACACTGAGGCAAGGACAGAAAAAGAGCTCGTTATCAAGGTCTTCCCTGCTTCTCTGGCCTGGATGCAGTGGCTGTGGGGTGGTACCGGGCAAGAGGAAGAAGGGGGAAACTGTAAGCAAACTGCTAGTCAGAGATCCCAAGTATAGCTCCTGTGTTCCATTCTGCAGTAATACATCATCTCCACTGTCAGTAACAGAAGAGTGAAATCCATCTCTTTGTGGCAAGTACTACATAAAGCATGATGTGGCCCTGCTCGTCAAGAGATTTTGTTCATGAGTAGATCATTACTTCATGCAGTAGCGTGTATTTTGTCATTATCTGGAGTATTAGGGAGGTACATATGTACTTAAGGAGTTTATGAACCTCAACAGCTTTTATCAAGATCACCAATAATCACTCTGTTGCTAAATATACAGTAGTAAATTACCAGTTCTCATCTTCCTTGAGCTTTGGTAGAATGTGAACCAGAGGAACATTCTCCTTTTGTAATGCTTTCCTCACTTAGCTTTCAGGGTAATAGATTCTCTTGGTTTTCCTTCCTACTGCACGACTGTCTCTTCTCAGTCCCCTCTGTTGATTCCAGGGCTTTTTCTCAGTTCCTTACTGTTAAAGATCAGTCCTTAGGCTCTGCAGTGGGCTGAATAATGGTCCCTCAAGATACCATATCCTGATCCCTGGAACCTGGGGAATGTTACCATCTCCATTTTCTGTTGTTATAACAGAATAGCTGAGGTTTAGTGATTTATAAAGAGAAGAGGTCTGTTATGGCTCAAACTTCTGGTGAGGGCCTCATGAAGTGCCATGTTATGAAAGAGAAGTAGAAGGGAAAGGGCATGTGTGGAAGAGGAGCATATATGCCAGTCATGGGAAAGTGTGCCAGGCTTGATTCTCTAACAACTCACTCTTGTGGTAACTAACCATGAGACTCAACACGCTCCTGCAAGCGCAACATTAATCCCTAATGATCCACCTCCAAACACTATCACATTGGGGCCCAAGCCTGAAATGAATGTTGGTAGGGACAAAACACACTGAAACCACATCAGTTACCTCGTGACACAAAACCTTTGCAAATGTTACTAATAAAATGAAAATCTTAAATGTAGGTTCCTTAAAGCGAGAGGTGGGTGATTAAAATTCCTAAGAGTAAGTCTAGAGTTGTGTGCAAAATATGAGTAGTAACATCATTTAGATAGAGTGACCCAGAAAGGCATAGCAGTTAGGGAGAGCTAAGGCACAAAATGGATTTTTTTTTTTAAGAGGTTTTTGCTATAGGGCGGGTGCGCTCGCCAGAAAGACAGAGAGACAGAGAAACAGAAAGCGAGAAATCACTCCCCAGGAGGGATGGCCACGCTGCAATCCCATCTCCTCCATCCTCCTCTCGGGATCTTGGGCACATGCACACACACACGCGCCTGGCGTGAGTTTAAGCCACTGGGTCCAGGATGCGAACCGCAGTCGACTACGTGGGAGTCCAGAGACATAGCCATTACACTAACTGCTGGTCCCCAAAATGGAATTATTTTAAATACGTGAAAAAAAAACCCTCAGATGTTTGTGTCTTCAAATTCTCATGGGAAGATCTACACTGAGGCAAGGACAGAAAAAGAGCTCGTTATCAAGGTCTTCCCTGCTTCTCTGGCCTGGATGCAGTGGCTGTGGGGTGGTACCGGGCAAGAGGAAGAAGGGGGAAACTGTAAGCAAACTGCTAGTCAGAGATCCCAAGTATAGCTCCTGTGTTCCATTCTGCAGTAATACATCATCTCCACTGTCAGTAACAGAAGAGTGAAATCCATCTCTTTGTGGCAAGTACTACATAAAGCATGATGTGGCCCTGCTCGTCAAGAGATTTTGTTCATGAGTAGATCATTACTTCATGCAGTAGCGTGTATTTTGTCATTATCTGGAGTATTAGGGAGGTACATATGTACTTAAGGAGTTTATGAACCTCAACAGCTTTTATCAAGATCACCAATAATCACTCTGTTGCTAAATATACAGTAGTAAATTACCAGTTCTCATCTTCCTTGAGCTTTGGTAGAATGTGAACCAGAGGAACATTCTCCTTTTGTAATGCTTTCCTCACTTAGCTTTCAGGGTAATAGATTCTCTTGGTTTTCCTTCCTACTGCACGACTGTCTCTTCTCAGTCCCCTCTGTTGATTCCAGGGCTTTTTCTCAGTTCCTTACTGTTAAAGATCAGTCCTTAGGCTCTGCAGTGGGCTGAATAATGGTCCCTCAAGATACCATATCCTGATCCCTGGAACCTGGGGAATGTTACCATCTCCATTTTCTGTTGTTATAACAGAATAGCTGAGGTTTAGTGATTTATAAAGAGAAGAGGTCTGTTATGGCTCAAACTTCTGGTGAGGGCCTCATGAAGTGCCATGTTATGAAAGAGAAGTAGAAGGGAAAGGGCATGTGTGGAAGAGGAGCATATATGCCAGTCATGGGAAAGTGTGCCAGGCTTGATTCTCTAACAACTCACTCTTGTGGTAACTAACCATGAGACTCAACACGCTCCTGCAAGCGCAACATTAATCCCTAATGATCCACCTCCAAACACTATCACATTGGGGCCCAAGCCTGAAATGAATGTTGGTAGGGACAAAACACACTGAAACCACATCAGTTACCTCGTGACACAAAACCTTTGCAAATGTTATTAAGGATCTAAACTTAAAATCCTAAAGACAAGGAGATGTGGGCAAGCCTTAAATGTGACCACAAGTATAGGAAGAAGAAAAAGGTCTATTTTCAGTATCTAGAGCTGTACCTGAATCCTTGGTACATAGCTCCTTCCTCCATTTTCAAAGTCAGTGGTGTAGCATCTTTTCTCTCTTACTCTTCTGCTGTCACATGACCATTTTCTCTTATGTAAAATCTCTCTGCCCCCCCCCCTTATAAGGACATCTGTGACTACATTTTAGGGCCTACTAAAGTAATCCAGATAATCTCCCCATTTCAAGATCCTTAAGTTAATCATATCTGCAAAATCATTGCCATGTAAAGTATAATAACATTTACATGTTTCAGGGAGCAGCATGCAGACATCTTAGGGGACCATCGTGCAGCTTACTACAGTCTGCCCTCTGGTCCCCCAGGATTCACATCCAACCCATGTATGAAATAAATTCACCCATCCCAGTATCCCCAGAAGTTCCAATCCATTTCAGCACCAACTCAATGTCCAAAATCTCTAAATTTTATCAACTCAGAAGTCCCAGGAAAGAGTTTTGTGGTGAAATAAGAAGTGACTGTGAATGGGTACAAGGCTTCTTTTGAGGGTGATGATAAAAAGTATTCTAAAGGGGGCAGCAGACAGCATGGTGGTTAAGGCACTGGACTCACACATGGCCAACCATAGTTTGAGTCCTGGACCTGGTGTCTTGCTTTCTCACTTTCTCTCTCTCTCTCTCTTTGGTGAGCACATATGCCCTATAGAGAATTAAGTAATAATAAGTGAAACTAAATAAATAATTCTTTTAGAAAGTATTTTAAAATTGATTATGGTGCTGACTACATAACTGTATATGGCTTAAGCAATTGCTGAATTGTACATTTTAAATGGATGAATTATACAGTTTATGAATTTTATCTTGATAAAGTCACTATAAAAATTTTAAAATAGTTGTAGCTAATTATCTTTTAGGTTGGTTTAAAAAACAAGATATAATTTGGAGGGAGTTATGGAAAAGCAAATTTAAAATTAAGTTAACAATTTAGGTTTAAGAATTAGTAAAAAAAAAAAAAAAAAAAGAATTACTGTCCCAATTTGACAAAAATTATGCAAACATATTTACTGGTGCACATATACTAAAAAAATCATTCAAATAAATATTTTAATCATATAACCTTGATCTCTTTTAAGGTACAGAATTAGGCAAGTCCATACACTGATGATGTACTCTGATGTATTTATGAACTAATGTAGGGACCCCCAATATTCCACCACCTACTTTTCTCCTTCAGGCTTAAGCCCGTAGCAGGCCTTGAACATTCCCAGGTACTGATAAAGGTGTTTAGATTGTTGCCCAAAACACTGAAAGAAATTGGCCCTGGTCCTGGGACAAATTCCTTAAGTTCTCATGTAAACTCCGTACCCTGACCCCTATGCTGGGGACATTCCTAGCTAGGCAAAATGTCTTTCACTCCCTGTTGCAAGGACACACTGCAGCCCACTCTGTAAATTCCCCTAATAAATGCTTTGGAGTGATCAGCTGGGAGTTTAGTACTTCTTGCTTTGGATTCTTACAATATGGGGAGAGGCAGCCCCCTGTGAGAACTCCTCTGCCCCTACTTCAGGGAGAACTCCAGCCTTAGATTTGGCAGGACAAAAATCAGCCAGTAAATAAAGTTCAGGAAAACTGATCTAAAAAAAAAAGTTTTCCAAAACTCATTCCAAATTTGTCCAATCACATAGCTATTATTTCTCTAGTCATACACCTTAGACTTTTTTAATCTAAGAGATCTGCTTAATGATCTAACTTGTTAGAGTCAGCATATGAAATGGAGTTTATAGAAAGTAAAATAATTACAGGAACAAAATATCTTTCCTCCTCTTGTACAAATATGTTTAGAAAGGATTAAACGGCAATCTCTTTTTTCCTAAGCACTCAAAAGGTTGGTAAACCAATGTAAGTTTTATTTACTTGTAAGCCTTTTAAAAAGTACACATATAATTAATGCTTTAATAATTTTGAATACGATGTATGTGTATAAAATACATATTCATTTAAAAACCTCAACTCATAACACTGAAATACTTACAGTATTTATATAAACTACCTTGTGAGTAAAAATATGTTTCACTTAGGGGACTATTACAAAGAGGTTGGTAAAATTAATAAAACATCATAATGAAATTATATAAAAAAGAATTACCTTGATATACTTTAAACTTTGATTTGAAAGAATCCTACCTAGTAATTAAACAGCTCTTTTAGCAACAAGGGCATAAAATAAAATGATCTCATAAGCCTAAGCATAGCATTCATGACAGATAAACCTTAGATTTATCATAAATCAAAATATACACTGGAGAATAAAGCAAAGTAAAAAGTATTATGACTAACAATCTTTCAACAAGATTGCAAATTAACCTAGTTTACCAATATTAACTGATTCACCTATACGTTAAAATTAGTCACAAATCCGTAGTCTTTCAAAAATTCTATTTTTCTTAAATTTGTTAAGATTTTGTTTGAAATGTAGTATCTAGTGTTCATTGACATTTACTGAAATTACCTCTTTTTCATAAAAACAAGTTCTTTACTTTGAACTTTTATACAACTTAATATCAGGGTATTTTGCTCAATGGTAACAGAGGAAATTCAAAAGAAAGGTTTAAAAAAGTGAAGCACTAGATTTGAAAAAGAATCCTGTTGCTGCTGGTGTCCAGGTTACACACCAATATAAATGAAAGCAAAAACTGGCAAAACCAAAGAATGATCTTGGTACTCATAACTGTAATCTATATTGAATTTCTTTGTGAAGAAGGATTACTAGGGATACTAGATGCCACTTCCTTATGTGGCTACTAGGTATCATTTAGTAGTCAAATTCAACTTAATGCCTAATCCAGAGGCATACCACAAATATGCAAGTCCTATTTTTGTCTATGTCAGATTTATGTATGCTATTTTTCTCCTTCTAATTTCTTAATCAGCTTTATAATAAATTATAACTTTTTAGCAGGTCAAATCGTCTCATATTCCCCACCTCATCCCACTCCCAATTTTCCCTCTTTTTTAGCCCCTGCAACATCAGAGATTTTTTTTTTTTTTTTGAGAGAGAGATTTTTGGTATAGGGCGCGTGCTCACCAAGAGAGATAGAGCAAGATGGAGAGACAGAAACGAGAAATCACCCACTGGGGAGATGGTCATGCCACAATCCCTTCTCCTCCATTCTCCTCTTGGGATTTTGGGCACGCATGCACGCATATGCGCCCAGTGTGTTTTAATCCACCAGGTCTGGAACTCGAACTGAGGTTGACTACATGGGAGACCAGCAATGTAACCATTATGTCATCTGCAGTCCCCAGAGGATTTTTTTTTATACTGTAAATAAACTCTAGTAATAATACTCATTCATAGCTGCTCTCAATGACATTATGAATTAGTATCCATTTGAACTATTAATAATCTATACGAAATATTTAAATATAATTTTTAAAATAGAATTCATATTTGAACAAGAAAATGCCAAATAGGGTTGAAAGTAATCATATCAAATTTTAAATTCTTCTTATAAATGATTAATTCCTTGTTAAGTTCAGGGTGGGAGAAATAGTGTTTGATTTATTTTTGCAAACATCTGACTTGACTGGGTGGCAAACCTGATGACAAAACATAGGGAAATATATGGGAACATAAATACCATCCATTTTATATATTCAATCTGACCCTAAAAACTTAACACTCTATAAAATAAATAAAATGGAATAGTTTTTATTTTGAATAAGGTGGAAGGAGTAAACAGTAACACAGGAATGCTTTTAAAACTCAATTTAATTTTTGGGACCAGCAGATGGCATAATGGTTATGTCACTGAACTCCCATGTACTCGACTGTGATTTGAGTCCTGGATCCGGCAGCTTAAAACTCATGGCCGGGCACGTGTATGTATGTGCCCAAAATCCCAAGAAAAGAATGGAGGAAAAAAAAGGATTACTGAGTGGCCATCCCCCCTGGGGAGTGATTTCTTGCTTTCTGTCTTTCTGTCTCTGTCTCTTCAGCGAGTGCACACGCCTTAATAGCAAAAAATCTCTCTAAAATTTTTTTTTTAATTTAACTTAATTTTCTATCTTGCATGTGGCTCCCTTGACAGAGTTACTTTCTAAAAGTGAAGTAAAAAGGCACACAAGATGCTCGCTTCGGCAGCACATACACCAAAACTGGAACAATACAGAGACGATTAGCATGGTCTCTGAGTAAGATGACACACACATTCATGAAGCTTCCCATACTTTGGGGGCCTTCTTCATCCATCCCCCAAGAGGAAAGAAACAGAAAACCCATTCACAGGAGTATCATCACCGTCACCTCTTTGAATTGCCACTTCTCTCTTGAATTTGAACTCTGGAGTTACTCTACGGTTTGGGAAGGTTGGGTTTTTTACTGGTTTCCTTTTTTTCTTTTCTTCTTTTGGTTTTGCATTAGGATGTTCTCATCTGATGGCTGCCATGAACACAAAGTACTAGATGTTCTCGTTGACTTCCAGTAAATGCGATGGGAGATATTCAGCAGTTCTTAGTAAAGTCCATTATAATAATGGTTTACTTTTCTAGTTCAAGAGCATCTCCCCCCCACCCCCAATGTATGCTTTTTATCCTTTTTGCCTACTTCCCTCATTACTCGCTGTGGGTGGTTTATTTCGCACGCGTGCAGATTTTGTTACAAATCTGTTTCATCTAGTAAACTGAAAATTATTGCTTAATCAACTGCTGTATGTCTTTTATATTTAAGGCCTTCTCTCCCCTTCCTTATGAATTCTAATTTAGTAATTTCAAATGTGACCTTTTATATCTAAGACCAGTATAGTAAATTTAGCCCAAAGTGGCAAATAATGAGTAATACTGTTATAATATGTTCCAGTCGCACATCAGTATGTTAAACAGGTAATGTAAGAAGTTCTTTGAAATGTCAGCTATTAAGTTCTGAAACATACATCATGCGTGAATGAGAGTAAAACCCAAGTTCTCCTTAACTTAGCTAACGCAGTGTGAAAAATATAAAAGTGCAACCTGTCAAGAACACAGGTTATTTTTTTTTTCACTACAAAGTTAGCAACTTTGCTGTTCCCTCTCTTTTTTTAACTTTAAAAATAGACTCCTTCCAGAAAATGGAGCAATAAAAGTATATGCCACACAGAGATGAAATATTTGTAGATATTTTTATGCACCTTTTATCTACTTGGAAAAATAAACATTCCTGTTTTCACATTACAGCAACCGATTAAGCGGAAATAAATTATTTTTAATAGAAGAGTGATCCACATCTCTATTAGTTAGGGCATGGGAAAAAGTGTTTCATAAAAAGGATATTTAATTTTATTTGTAGTGTTAATTCATTCAAATAGTAAACCAGACATTTTGTTGGTTCAGTAGTACACTTCCCCCTTTAGGGAAGGAAATGTGAAGGATGAATGATGTGTAGACTTGGTGACAGTTAAGGAAGTAGGATTTAGACAAAGAACCTAGAGATGACAAGAATGTAAACTTACTTTTCTTCAAGGGTAAGCAGTATGCTCCCTGGTGATACCCAGATCATAGTAAGATTACTTGGATAGCTGGTTAGGACCAGTAACTAGATCAATACGACTATGATAATATTTTGAACCAAATGTTAATGCTTGATACAGAATTGTAAAGCAGCATTTGGTTCTTACAGAGTCTTGAGGATGAATTTTAGCAGTCCTCAAGGAATTAAACTTGGGGTATTTCTGAACCATACACGGCAAAGCCACTATACAGGAAACTGCAGAGTGAATTTTGCTATGAGGGTATCTGAAAACTGAAACTGAGCGGTGTATCATGGTATAGTTGGACAGTACTGGCCCTTCATGATTCAGCTATATGGTATAACAGACCTTTAGCCAAAGGTGTATGAGAAGCATAAGGCTATGGAAAATCAACTATTCAAAGTAAAATTCTTGACAAATATTATACTTAAAGCGGATTAGAAAAGGTGTCATGTTGTAGGCTCCTGCTAGTGCAAAAGGGTTTTTTAATTCAAGATGCAACTGAATTACAAAGTTCTCAGTTTCACTCAGTTTCAAGTTCTCTAGAAATGAAGCAGATAAACACATCTAAGAGCATTTGTTTGCCTTTTAAAATTCCCAAAGCTCTACCATAAACATAATTCTTAGTGTTTTAAATGATTACATTTTAAGATACATAATGGGTTACACAAATATCGATGCTACAGTAACATCTTAAAACAAAATAAACACAAAGGTATAAATACCTAAACTGGAGGAAACTCAAAGCCCTCATGTTAATTCTTAAATGTAGTATTTCTAACTTGTGACAAACATATTGGTAGGTGGCCATTTTTTTGTGTGTGTGTGTGAATTAAAACAACTGGGGCCTTGAAATAGAAAAAGAAAAAATAAAATAACTGGGATGTAGTTAAAATTTTATATATCAAGTGATTGCTATTCAATATTGCAGTGAGATGTTATTTTTAGTTTATTTGAAATGTCTGAAAAAGAGGGAGGGGGAAGCAAACGCTTGAAATTTGGAAAACCCTAAACCTTTGCTAAGAAATGATAATTTTCGCTTAACATTTTCTTTTTCTTTCTTTCTTTCTTTTTTTTTTTTTTGGAGAGGTTTTTGCTATAGGGCGTGTGTGCTCACCAGACAGACAGAGAGAGACATAGAGACAGAAAGTGAGAAATCACTCCCCAAGGGGGATGGTCACGCCGCAATCCCTTCTCCTCTATTCTCTCGGGATCTTGAGCACGCACGCACACGCACCTGGCGTGAGTTCTAAGCCACCGGGTCCGGGATGTGAACCAGGGTGGACTACGTGGGAGTCCAGCGACATAGCCATTACACTAACTGCTGGTTCCCTTAACATTTTCTTAAAGGATATAAAGGGTTTATAACTGATGTAATTAAATTGAATCATAACTACTGGTAAAATTATGGAACATAATTATACCCCACAGAAGAAGTTACAATCTAAGAATTTTAAATAATAAAATCCAATTTTGTTTAATTGTATCAATTTCTGTATTTATGTGAACTTATTAACAGTAAGTTTTTTTTCTATTTTTTAAAGAGAGATTTTTGCTATAGAGCACATGTGCTCACCAGAGACACAGAGAGAAACAGAGACAGAAAGCAAGAAATCATCCCCTGGGGGAAGGCCACACCAGAATCCCTTCTCCTCCAATCTCCTCTTGGTATTTTGGGCATGCATGCACATGCACCTGGCATGAATTTTAAGCCAACAGGTTCAGGACTCAAACTGTGGTCAACTATGTGGGAGTCCAGCAACGTAACCATTATACCATCTGCTGGTCCCAAATAGTAAGTTTTGAATGAAGTTAATCTTGTCTAAGCAAATGAGTCTGTAGACTGTGATCTTCCCATACTAAAAAGTACAGTACTTGGAATTATGTTATTGCTGTAGTTGTAAAGAACTAATATGAAAAAAAAAAAAGGAATTTACACAGTAAAAAAAAGGCACATAATAAGGTACTTAAAATACTATTGCAGAATAAATAAAATATTAAAAGCTTGAAAAGGAGCTTTTCTTTTGGAGAGATTTTTGCTATAGGGTGCATGCACTTGCTGTAGAGACACAGAGAGACAGAAAGTGAGAAATCATCCCTTAGAGGTGTGACTACAATGCAACGGCTTTTCCTCCATTCTCCTCTCAGGATTTTGGGCATGCACAAACACGTGACCCACTTGAATATCAAGCCATGGGGTCCAACACTCAAACTACAATCAACCATGTCGGAATACAGTGCCTTAACCACTATGCTACCTGCTGGTCCTGAAAAGGAGATTTAATCGTTAGTATGTTACTCTAGCTAAACCAATTAAAACTAGAATATTAATTTATATTTAAATAAACTAATCTCAAGTAAATCTCAGAAATATGAGGATAATATACCCTAACTCAATATTAACTTTATTAGTATTTTCCAGTGTTCTAGGAAATTAATTAAATTAATTAAAACAAAAAGTGGCTATTAAATGAATAAAATCTAGTAAGATAACTATTTATATTTGTTGAATGGAAATCATTTCAAATGTAATGCTTCATAATCACTATTTATATATTTTATAACTTTCAAAATATAACAGTGTAAGATACTGAATCTTGAAAACAGGAGGTAACTACCATAAATTTTGTATGCCTTCTTAAATGTAATATTTCTAACTTGTGACAAACATTAAAGACAAAAAATTAAATCCCTATCCTAAAAATGAAAAAGAGAATATAAACACGTAGTCACCTTTAAGTGTTTCAGAATACGTTCTTTTAAAGGAATGCTAACTGATGCTAGTCTAATTATAAGAAGTTAAATAAAATGTTAAGTACATTAATATGAAATTGAGTAAAAGGATGAGCTGGTATGATTCCTGAATGCCTTTTCTTATATTGTTACCGTTTCTTTTAGAATTTATCATGAATTAGTAATTTCCTAAATGCAATTCAGGCAAGCATATGGATACATAAATGCCATGCATGTTCACCTGGAAATAAATTATCAATCTGAATATAGAACCTGAATAGAAAAAGATCAAGTGTATTAAAAGTACTTTTCCTGCCCTTAGAAGGGGATTTTAATAGCTGATATTTGTTTCTGATAGTAATATAAAACAGAAAGCGGATTAGAAAAGGTGTCATGTTGTAGGCTCCTGCTAGTGCAAAAGGGTTTTTTAATTCAAGATGCAACTGAATTACAAAGTTCTCAGTTTCACTCAGTTTCAAGTTCTCTAGAAATGAAGCAGATAAACACATCTAAGAGCATTTGTTTGCCTTTTAAAATTCCCAAAGCTCTACCATAAACATAATTCTTAGTGTTTTAAATGATTACATTTTAAGATACATAATGGGTTACACAAATATCGATGCTACAGTAACATCTTAAAACAAAATAAACACAAAGGTATAAATACCTAAACTGGAGGAAACTCAAAGCCCTCATGTTAATTCTTAAATGTAGTATTTCTAACTTGTGACAAACATATTGGTAGGTGGCCATTTTTTTGTGTGTGTGTGTGAATTAAAACAACTGGGGCCTTGAAATAGAAAAAGAAAAAATAAAATAACTGGGATGTAGTTAAAATTTTATATATCAAGTGATTGCTATTCAATATTGCAGTGAGATGTTATTTTTAGTTTATTTGAAATGTCTGAAAAAGAGGGAGGGGGAAGCAAACGCTTGAAATTTGGAAAACCCTAAACCTTTGCTAAGAAATGATAATTTTCGCTTAACATTTTCTTTTTCTTTCTTTCTTTCTTTTTTTTTTTTTTGGAGAGGTTTTTGCTATAGGGCGTGTGTGCTCACCAGACAGACAGAGAGAGACATAGAGACAGAAAGTGAGAAATCACTCCCCAAGGGGGATGGTCACGCCGCAATCCCTTCTCCTCTATTCTCTCGGGATCTTGAGCACGCACGCACACGCACCTGGCGTGAGTTCTAAGCCACCGGGTCCGGGATGTGAACCAGGGTGGACTACGTGGGAGTCCAGCGACATAGCCATTACACTAACTGCTGGTTCCCTTAACATTTTCTTAAAGGATATAAAGGGTTTATAACTGATGTAATTAAATTGAATCATAACTACTGGTAAAATTATGGAACATAATTATACCCCACAGAAGAAGTTACAATCTAAGAATTTTAAATAATAAAATCCAATTTTGTTTAATTGTATCAATTTCTGTATTTATGTGAACTTATTAACAGTAAGTTTTTTTTCTATTTTTTAAAGAGAGATTTTTGCTATAGAGCACATGTGCTCACCAGAGACACAGAGAGAAACAGAGACAGAAAGCAAGAAATCATCCCCTGGGGGAAGGCCACACCAGAATCCCTTCTCCTCCAATCTCCTCTTGGTATTTTGGGCATGCATGCACATGCACCTGGCATGAATTTTAAGCCAACAGGTTCAGGACTCAAACTGTGGTCAACTATGTGGGAGTCCAGCAACGTAACCATTATACCATCTGCTGGTCCCAAATAGTAAGTTTTGAATGAAGTTAATCTTGTCTAAGCAAATGAGTCTGTAGACTGTGATCTTCCCATACTAAAAAGTACAGTACTTGGAATTATGTTATTGCTGTAGTTGTAAAGAACTAATATGAAAAAAAAAAAAGGAATTTACACAGTAAAAAAAAGGCACATAATAAGGTACTTAAAATACTATTGCAGAATAAATAAAATATTAAAAGCTTGAAAAGGAGCTTTTCTTTTGGAGAGATTTTTGCTATAGGGTGCATGCACTTGCTGTAGAGACACAGAGAGACAGAAAGTGAGAAATCATCCCTTAGAGGTGTGACTACAATGCAACGGCTTTTCCTCCATTCTCCTCTCAGGATTTTGGGCATGCACAAACACGTGACCCACTTGAATATCAAGCCATGGGGTCCAACACTCAAACTACAATCAACCATGTCGGAATACAGTGCCTTAACCACTATGCTACCTGCTGGTCCTGAAAAGGAGATTTAATCGTTAGTATGTTACTCTAGCTAAACCAATTAAAACTAGAATATTAATTTATATTTAAATAAACTAATCTCAAGTAAATCTCAGAAATATGAGGATAATATACCCTAACTCAATATTAACTTTATTAGTATTTTCCAGTGTTCTAGGAAATTAATTAAATTAATTAAAACAAAAAGTGGCTATTAAATGAATAAAATCTAGTAAGATAACTATTTATATTTGTTGAATGGAAATCATTTCAAATGTAATGCTTCATAATCACTATTTATATATTTTATAACTTTCAAAATATAACAGTGTAAGATACTGAATCTTGAAAACAGGAGGTAACTACCATAAATTTTGTATGCCTTCTTAAATGTAATATTTCTAACTTGTGACAAACATTAAAGACAAAAAATTAAATCCCTATCCTAAAAATGAAAAAGAGAATATAAACACGTAGTCACCTTTAAGTGTTTCAGAATACGTTCTTTTAAAGGAATGCTAACTGATGCTAGTCTAATTATAAGAAGTTAAATAAAATGTTAAGTACATTAATATGAAATTGAGTAAAAGGATGAGCTGGTATGATTCCTGAATGCCTTTTCTTATATTGTTACCGTTTCTTTTAGAATTTATCATGAATTAGTAATTTCCTAAATGCAATTCAGGCAAGCATATGGATACATAAATGCCATGCATGTTCACCTGGAAATAAATTATCAATCTGAATATAGAACCTGAATAGAAAAAGATCAAGTGTATTAAAAGTACTTTTCCTGCCCTTAGAAGGGGATTTTAATAGCTGATATTTGTTTCTGATAGTAATATAAAACAGACTTTTTATCCTAAGTTATAAAAGAAAGATGACTTTAAAGAAATATTTATTTAACACTAAAAATATAGATTAAATTGTTACCAATAGCTAAACTGGTAGACATGATATTGTCTTTAAATTTTTAGTTCTGAAACAAACTGGAGTGCAAAAATTCCATATATATTATTTTTAAAAACAGCCTTTAGTATATAAAATTGATTTTTTTTTTACTTTCAGATTAGTAAAACCATAAATGAAGATGATGGTATTTGATTGGCCTGAATTTTTCAAAGTTCCTTAGCATGAAATCTGTCTACATAACTGTATGCTTCTATGAACCCAGAGCCAACATGAATTTTATAATCTTTTGGACAGCATGAATTTACCTTACAAACTTATTACATTCACAACAGAACTCATTAGTTCACCCTCCATACTCAACCTCTAAAACCTTTTCTTTCCTCTTTTTCTATTCTTTATCTCAACCAAGGCAACTTCATCGATCTAATTCTCAATCAGAAACCTTCTTCACCCTAATCTCCTACACACAACTGATTATCAGATTCGGATGACTAAATAAGTTAGGCAATTTCTTGAATCTAGCCTCTTTTCTATAATTCTATTATTTTTGCCTTCTCAATTTTGCCAATTTCAACAGTCCTTAATCCAGTTCTCCTAGGTCTTCAGTGTCTACAATTCCTACCTGTGCTTTACTTTGGCACTAAAAAACAAATTTGATAAGGGTTATTCCCTTGATGAAAGTTTTACGCTAGCTATCCACTGACCACAGAATTAGGGCTAAATATATGCTCGAAGACTCAGTTTGGCAGTGAAAGCCTTAACAACCGAGGCCACTTCTGTGTCCTATCCAATGGTACTCTGTTCAGTAGACATTGCTGCCTTTAGGAGCTATTCTCTGGCACAGCTGAAGTGTGCAGAAAAGCATTCTGTGTCAGTGGCTAAGCCCACCACTCTGGATCCTATGCTTCTGTCTGCCCCATGTCTGAACTCACACTTTATTCTACAGATCTTCAGTTCTGCAGCTACCCAGAGTTCAGGTTCAGTGCCATTGTTTTACCCATATGCTTTCCCCCCCACTTGATTAATGGCTTTACCTTTTGGCTCAAGTTAACCTCTTCACTAAAGCTTAGTCATAGTATAATTATTAAGTACTGTAAGGTAAATTCTGAAGTCATATTTCCTGAGTTAAAATTTTGCCTTTGTGACTAACAAGCTAAAAGATTTAGAGCACTAAATTTAATCTCTCTGTGCCTTAGCTTCCTCAATTGTGAAAATGGGACTACAATAGTACCTTCTGCAAAAGATTTGCTGCACTGTCAGGAAAGTGCTTTGAAAAGGAACCAACACAGTCAGATCTCAATATGTGTTAGCTATTGATATTATTTTTACTGACTTATTAGCTTATTAGCCAAAGCAAAAGGATAGGACACACTGACTCATAAAGTTATGCACAAAATTGCACATAGCACTCCAAACTTAATAAATAACTGGTTAGTTAGAAAAACAATTTCAGATGGTGAAGTTTCAAATTTAAAGTAGCTTTCTATCATGAGTGACATCAAAATGTGGCACAGTAGCCCAAATTAACGAAAGTCTGATAGTTTAAACGTGGAGTCAAGAGAAAGTGTTAGTGACTACAGACAAGGGAGAAATACTTAAAGTGAGGGTACCTGATATAAAATACATAAAGTCATAGGTTGACTAAGTTCTGAAAAATTCTTCAAGAAAGAATTTTTTACACAAAAAATTTGATAACAAAAAAAGGGTGAATTTCTAGCATATAGAAAGAGGTGCTGCTAAATGATGAGCACTAGACAGGTAAGGATTGTACAATAACTCAATAATTTCCTTAACTCAGTTGTTTAAAGAATACTTCTGGAAGATCATACCTATAATTACGTAATAAGAGAAAATGGAAAAACAGAATTTGCAAACATTAGCTGCAATTCTCTGATTTCTGTACACCAAGAAGGAATTTATCCGCACCTTTTCCTATAGCACCTAATTTATAGATACGTTAAGGAAAAATCTTTCAATCTTCATAGTTAGGACAGGAATGATTAAATGCTTAAAACTGAAAGTAACACAATTGCAGCAATTTTGTGCCATCACTAAACTTTCAGTGACATAGATAGTAAATTTATTTTAACTTAAGAATATAATCACTAAAGTGTCTATTTTAGTTCTTTCTTCCATTAGCAAAGATAATCCACAACTGGCTAGTCACGTCACTTGATTACAACACAGTACAAGAATATGAATGGCTATTAGCTTTTATATATTATTTACATGTTTGTAGCCTTTACTATTATGTAGCTGCACTTGCATTGTCACATTAAAGAGTTAAAAGCTAAATTAAGGTCAGTGTAATTAAATATAGAGAGTTAAAAACTAAATTAAAGGCCTGGGTTGACTCTAATCCAGGTTACTGAGCCTTGTATAAATACCTTAATAATTAACAATGCTATCCTGCATAAACAAATTTTAGCACAAACCATTACTTAATTTATGAAGGAAAAAAAATTTCTTAGTTAAGAACCAAGAAAAATGGACTTCAATATAAATCAACTGGATAACTGTAGTGGTTAAAAGAGCCTGATCCCCTATGGCTGACTGCTGTTCAAATCCTAGCAGGTGGTATGGTGGTTAAGGTGCTCGACTCCCACAGGTTCAATTGTGTTTCGAGTCCTGGACATGGCGGCTTGCTTACTCTCTCACTCTGGGTGTGTGTGTGCCTGGTCAAAATGAATAATAATATATAAATAAAACAGAATAAATAATTCTTTTTTAAAAAATGCATGCATATGTGCATGCACATGCTCAAAATCCTAGTGGAAAGGAGAAATAGAAGGACTGTGGTGTGTCCACACCCCTCTGAGGAGTGCTTCCTCTCTATCTCTCTCTGATAATACACAGGCTCTCTGAAAATTAAAAGGAAAAGAAAAAAAAACCCAAAAGTTGGGCATGAAATCAAATAAAAAAGCCACCAATACTTCAAAACAATTAAGATAAATTTTTTTCAAAAATACTTTTATATGCTAAAATACATAATAGTAGTTTCATTTCCTCATTAACTTACCATCTATGATTTGTCCATAATTCTGATAAGATGCTTCTAGTTAGTAGAAACAAATATTGATGGACAAAATTATAAAACAAGACTATTTGGATTTTGAATCAAGACACCTAGATTTTGGATTGAAAATAAAATTTTATTTTATGGAAACCTTTTGCAACATGAAGAATCCAGTCTAATGATGGCTTTCTATTTGAGTGAATGAGAGGGGAAAGGTTGCTTACTTAATGTCAGGAGAGAAGAAAAAGGGACCAGTCTTAGTTCAACAAGGCCAACAAAAGAATGATGTCTTCTCAGTAAAGACATACATCAGGAAGTTGGATGGAAGTCAGTTATGGACAAGTTCATGATACTGAACTATTATGTAAATTCTGAAAACCTGAATTATAAAACTATAATAATAATTCCATATTTAAAGATATTTCATTTATGACAGTTACAGTAAAAAACATTACTCCATTATCAAAACACAACCTGATATACATATTACTAGTTAATCAAACCTAACAAGTTATTTGAAATCTAATGGCTTATTTACTTTAAGCAGTAAACACTGTAGGTCATTAGTCTTAAATGAACAAATAATAAATTAGATTGTCTATTCTCTGATCCCAAATTCCCCTATTGGTTAATAGCTCTTTTGATGTAATCATCTCAACAGTCCCAATGCTTACTAATTAAATATCCAAAATGAGGTTATGAACAGAGGGTCCATGTAGTCAAAATAACTTTTTCAGACATCAACATTAGACATAACATATGCTTGGAGTACGATATCTTTGTTTTAAAATGTAAAGTAGCCAATTTTTTTTAACATAACCTTCTAAATAAGTGACATTCATAAAAAGGGCAAGTGAGTACGAGGAAAGTTTGTGCTTTTTAGAACTTTTGGTAAATCATTCTTCTTTTGCCATGTGTTTTAAACATTTTAATAAATTCCAACATGGTGACAAGAAACCACATACTGCACCTGTGCTTTCTATCTTAATTAATCCAGTAAGTACATGCCCGCTTAAAGGAAATGATAATTACTTCTAACGTAAGGTATTAATTACCTAAATACACAGAATTTGCTTAATGTTTCAGTAGACTCTGCCTAGATACAATCACTAAATAAAAATTTCAGAAAACACAGAAGCCTTAAAACACATATTTAGGAATAAGAAAGCAAAATGCTCATTCCACTTCAGGTAGCTGAATGGATTAAATTACACCAAAGGAAAAAAACAGTGTAGTAGTACAGAGACATTAATTTTGTTGTTGTTGTCTTTAACACTACAGAATCAATTAAATCTAGTTTGGTCGCCTGGTGACTATTAACATTATTTTCTACTTGTACATGAGCACTTATCTTTGAAGCAGGCTACTTTCCTTTCAAAACAAAGGTTATGGCTGTTTTAAATGCCTTAGTAGATTGATGGCCAAAACCTTGTAAAAATTCTACATGGACCTAGACAATCACATGACACAACTGTGCACACGCCACACCATCTGTTGCCTATGACTGCCAGCACAGATTTCGTGAGCTGGCAAAGAACTGAAATAGTCAAGAATTCTGCAAGTATTTCAAAGTGCAGGCTTCTCATTAATTTTAATTTCCTGTTGGCTCTACAAGGAATGAGTGAGTAGTGAAAGCACAATGTGCCACATACACTCAAGTTCATGCCACATGTACACCTGTAATCATAAACTCTTATCCAGGGCTATTCACTGAAACATTTGGGATTTTGTGTTTATTTCTTTACCCCAGAAGAAATAAATATAAAATATCTAGTTATCTTTTCATACTTTGTTAATACTCTTGCAAACATCTGGAAATACTTGACAATAATCATTTAATTAATGCAAAGCTAATTGATGACAATATGCTTTAATACTTCACTCAACTGAAGTGGTTTCCTTAGTTCACAGAACTAGGGACTGAAGAGAACAACCAGTTCTTTGACTAAAGGAGCACACTACAAGGGAAACTTTCAGCCAAAATCTCTTTTTGAAAAGCAAAAACCCTCATTTGTATTTAAACAGACAAAGCAGATAGTAACATACTGCTACACTGGTTAAAAAATTAACAAACAAGCTGATAGCTGCTGCTGGCTTAAGTGTTTACTTTAAAGGCTTTCTATAGGGCCTGCGTTTCTGAGAGCTCTCTAAAGAGCTGTGCTTTTTTTTTTAACTTTGTTTTTGATTGTGGCATAATTACACACACACTGTGTGTGTGTGTGTGTGTGTGTGCATATATATGTGTATTTTTATGTGTATATGTATGGTAAAATGTGATGTTTTGATACATACGTATATTGTGCTATAATCAAATTAGGGTTATTAAATATCCATCAGCTTAAACATTTATCATTTCTCTGTGGTAAAAACATTGAAAATCCTTTCTTTGGGGCAAGCAGGTGGCATGGTGCTGAATTCCCACATGGCTGACCGTGGTTCAAGTCCTGGACCTGGCAGCTCACTTTTTCACTTTCCCTCTCTCTCTTTTTCTGGTGAATTAAAAAATAAGAAGAACTGAAATTAAATAAGTAATTCCTTGAGAAAAAAATAAAATAAAAATCCTTTTTCAAGCTAGTTTGAAATATATAAAATAGTACATAGTCACCCTACTGTGCATTAGAATACTGGAACTTATTTCTCCTAACTGTAACATACGGTAGGCTCTGTTTTTAATGTTTTGAGGAACTTCCATACTTTTTCCATAATGGCTATACTAATTTACATTCCCATCAACAGCATGTAAAGGTTCCCTCTTCTCCATATCCTCACCTACAATTGCTATCTTGTCTTTTTGGTAATAGCCATTCTAATTGGAGTAGGATGTTATCTCATGGTGGTTTTGATTTGCATTGTCCTGATGACTAGTAATGTTGGGCACACTTTTTTTTTAAACTCATACTTTAACTCCATTTTCCACAAGCCTTCTTAATTACTAGAGGACACATGTGCTCACCAGAAAAAAGAGAGAATGCAAGAGAGTAGGGGAAAGCATCCTCTCAGTGTCCGGGGAGTGTTCAAGCCACTTTTCTCCATCCCATTGGGATTTTGGGCACACATGCACATGAACCTGGTGTGTTTTTAAAGCTACTGGGGCTGGTACTGTAACCCAGAGCTGAATCATGTAAGATCCAGCTCTCTCAATCTCCAGGCTACAGGGCTGGCCTAAGCATTTTTTCACATACCCACTGGTCATCTGTAAGTCTTTTTTTGAGAGATGTCTATTGATGTCTTTTGCTCATTTATTAATTTTTTTGTTTCTTTCTTTTTCCCTATTGAGTTGAGTTCTTTAAATATTTTAGATATGATCCAGCAATCCTACTACTAGGTGGTGTATATCTAAAGGACATGAAGTCATGGGTTCCTGTAGTCCACCACAATCTCCAGTTTTTTTATGACCCCTTCACAATTGCTGGCTGTGTAGGAGAGTGATAAGACTCTAAGAGAGAACCACGTCTCCAGAACAAATGAGGATTCCTAAAATGCCCATGGCAGATACAGCAGCAGGGTTGGTTTTTCTCTGAGTTTACTGTGTTCTGCATTTTACAGCGGTGACATCTATTTTCCTATAACTACATTGACTTGCCAAGCGAGGAATCAGAGGCAGGCTAGTAGAAAACCTAGGAAAGCCCAAGGGAAATTCACACCTGAAGAGAGAATATTTTTTTGCCTTGCCACAACTATTATGACTTTTTCTCTAGCACTGCCCTGAGGGTTCTTGTGAATAAATTAATTGTTAAGAATCAGAATAATCAAGAAATGTTAACTTACAATTCACTTTGAATCAAAAGCAAAAATGACTGATTTACCTAATTCCTCTTATACTAGTAATAGTGTCAATCCTAATGTCTTTCTTCCTTATATTTGGAACCAATATAGTGGGTTAACAGATGGCTTTTAAAGTTTTTGTTCTTATTCCAAAATCTTTATGTTACCCAAAATATATCTATTTAAACATGATACTGTAATTTCTGCACAACATGATCTACACACGCTCTATTTAACACTAAACAATCTGGATGCTAAGGCTGTTTGGAAATAATTCTAACAAAAACTGAAACATTAGAGTGGCACTGTAATAAACAGATTTGCCTTTTACATTTGTTTTAGAAATCTTTAGGCACACCCAAAGCAGAATCTTTTCTTTAATGGAGTTAGAATAATCGGTTCAATTAGCCCTAATCTATTTTGTCTCCTATCTATACTAAAGCCCCCAAATTGGTGACCTCATAAATTCTCTTATAATCTCATTATACCCAGGGACATAACACAAAACAATTCACAGAAAATACAAAAGACAAAGTCTAAAAGTTTTAAAGAAAATATACAAATTATATTGCATTCAGGCTTCCTACACTTAACATCTGTCTAGCAGGTGGCTCTCTGTGTAAGTTTTGTCCTTTAGGAATCTAATTGGAACACCCCAAGAGACAACTAAGTGTTCTCTTTTATTTTTAGTTTTTGAAACTCCTGTTCCTCGAGGCAGAAAGAAAAGCTACTTGTATCCTGAAAATATGGTCAAAAACAACATGGGCTTGTGTTAATAAGCAACTTCCATTAAACAGATATAGAAACCACAAAACCCAGTTCTCTTTCTGGAAGGCACTTTGAGATACATCAGAAAGAGAAAAGACAAGCACATAAACCTAAGCACACTTTGATGAGTCACATTTTTAACATTCTGTACCTAACAGATGAAGGAATGAATAAACCCAATCTCCCCTATCATTAACAGCTGCTTCTTAAATGGTAATTTACCTTTGCTTATAGTCCATTTCTCTTCTTTGTGAACAAAGTATTCTACCAAGTATTTACCAAGCCCATCAAATTCCAAATTTCACCAAATCATAGGTGCCCCACCTACTCTTCCTCTCTAACTGCTCTGTTCTTGTCCCTCGTACATACTTTTTCTTGTCTTTTAACCACTCACTACTCCTTTAGCAATTCTTCATATACCTCCTGGCAACTCTTCCTTTATTCATCTCTTATTTATTACCTTTCATATTCCCTTGGTGACTATCACCAACATTTTCCACTTTCTTCAAAGCGAGGCAAGGGTGGAGGAGTTCCAAATTACAAGTGTAATAAAAGCTGGGGAAGGAAGAACTGTTCTTGTCCTCCACCCCACTCCCTTCTTGAGGCTACATTATCTGTATAAGTTACAGAAACAATTCTTCACAGATCTAGTCTGCGAATCCCTGGAAGACTCTTTCCTACTGTGAGGGTTATCTTCCTTTATTAGTAGTTGTATTATTTACTATCACCAATTATATTTACACCTTAACCAAAATAATACTCTTCAGTCTAGTAAATTGCCTGTTTCTGTTGCTTAATCTTTCCTAATGTCTTCTACATCTATTCCTGTCTTTGTTTTCTTTCCCATTTTATCACTATATTATCTCAATCTCATGCCACATAATTGATTCCTCTTACCTCTAATATTTCCCATCAAGCAGATCTACATGCTAAGCTTGCAATTAATATTCTTTTTTTAATAAAATTGTCATATATTTCATTTATTTGAGTGTGTGTACTTGCCAGAGAAAGACAAAGAGGAACACTGAGAAATACAAAGAGGGAAAGTGAGAAATCACTCCCAGGGAGGATGGCCATGCCTCAATTCCTTCTCCTCAGAATTTTGGGCATGCACACACACACATCCCACATGATTTTCAAGCCATCAGGTCTAGGATTTGAACCACTGTCAACCATGTAGAAACATGGTGTCTTAACCACCATGCTACCTGCTGGCCTAACATGAATATTCTAAAAACACTTTTCAGCAGGTCATTCCCCAGCTTAAAAACCTTCAGCAGCTTTCCACTGTCAATGAAATAAAAATTAGGACTTTGCAACCTTACAAGACTTCTCCCATCTGACCCAGACCTATCTTTTTTTTATCTCCCACACTGTTCCAAATTAATCGCCATGGACTTGAAAAGTCTCTACTTCACTGTCACTCAACAGACTTGTGTTTTCCTATCTCTAAGCTTTTTATTACACACATCATTCTTTGTAGTGCCTGCCTTCCCTCTTCTGGTTACCTATAGAATCTTTTATAGTTTAGACAGTCACCTTCCATATTATAATGTCCTAAACTACTTCAATATTCACTAAGTCCTCATCTTATCCAAAACCAAAAACCACAGGCCTGTCTGATACTGTTCTGGATTACAATTTAACACTTCATTAATCTGTGTTCTGTCTTCTTAATAATTCAGAATATATATATATTTGATCAGTATAATATACTGAATTTATGTATTTATATAAAAATAATTTTGCCCATAGTGCCTAGCTTAATACAGAGTATAAAGTAAAACATTTGTTGGGCCAGCAGATGCAATCACGGTTAAGGTGCCAGACTCCCACATGGCCAACCACAGTTCAAGTCCTGGACCTGGCAGCTTGCTTTCTCACTTTCTCTCTCTCTCTCTCTGGTGAGCAGATGTGTCTTAGATCAAACTTAAAATAATAATAATGATAAATAAAATAAATAATTTTGAAACAAAACATTTGTTAAATTAGCTTAACGATGTCTAACAAATTTTGGAATTCCCAGATAGAAAGACGAAAATCTATGATGAGCTGAATGTGTTGCTGAAGTTTACATATAAGATCTAGCCACTGAAAAAATAATTCACTAAACTAAAAGAAACCTAGGTGAGTTTGTGAAAAGCCATGTTAAAAAAGTTAGATAAAATAAAACTTCTGTTAAAAAAAAAATAAAACAACTTGTATGTGTGTAAAAATTGTAAAAGAGTACTGCAGAGCAGCAGATGGTATAATAGTTACATCGTTGTACTCCCACATGGTAGACTGCAGTTGAGTCTTGAAACTCACACCAGCTGCATAGGCACACATGCCCAAAATCCTGAGAGGAGAAGGGCTTGCTGTGTGGCCATCCTCCCTAGGAGGTGATTTCTCACTTTCTCTCTGTCTCTGTGGCAAGTTCATGTACCCTATAGCAAAATACCTAGGAGAAAGGAGAAGAAAGAAGAAAGAAGAAAGGAGAAGAAGGAAGAAAGAAGAAGGAAGAAGGAAGAAGGAAGAAAGAAGAAAGAAGACAACGATGACAATGACTACTGAAATGGCACTTATCAAAATCACTAATAACCTCCAATTTCTTAAATTCAGTATCCCAATTTCTATTGAATTTTAATGATCAAAATTTCCAGTAGATTGTTTGCAAAGATGACTGCAACAATTCCTTCCATTCTATGAAGGCTTTGCAATATGACTTCGTTATTCCTCCCATGATGAGGTGAAGCTATTTTTAGAACCCTTAAAGTTGGACTGATCTGATATATTTGGTCTAACAGAATATGGCAAAGTTGATTCTATGAAAATTATTTTCCCCTCTTATGCTTTCTTTATTGTGGTAAATATATATAACATAAAAAATAATCATTTTCAAGTGTAGAATTCAGTGGGATCGGGTACATTTACACTGTTAAACAACCACCACCCAATATTTTCTGTCTCTATGTACCTGACTACTTTAGGTAACTCATAAAAGCCGAATTATACAGTACTGTCTTTTTTTATTTCCTTTTTTAAAGGAATTATTTTATTTGACTTTGTTTATTTATTTTCTTTTAGGGTTTTTTGTTTTTTTTTTTTTTTTTTTTTTTTTTTTTTTAGAG
>NW_006160167.1:2525628-2538718 GCF_000334495.1 Tupaia belangeri chinensis | reverse complement strand
GGAGTAGAGAAAGAGAGAGACATAGAGACAGAAAGTGAGAAATCACCTCCCAGGGGTGATGGCCATGCCGCAATCCCTTCTCCTCTGTTTTCCTCTCGGGATCTTGGGCACACATGCACACGCGTCTGGAGTGAGTTTTAAGCCACTGGGTCCGGGAGCGAACCGCAGTCAACTACATGGGAGTCCAGCGACATAGCCATTACGCTAACTGCTGGTCTCCCATATTTATTTATTTATTTTCATTTGACCAGAGAGGGATAGAGTGAGAGAGAAAGGAAGAAAGCGAGCCGCCAGGTCTGGGACTCAAACTGGATTGGCCATGTGGCAGTGCAACGGCCCCCAACCACCACGCCACCTGCTGGCTCCCACAGTACTGTCTTTTTATGACTGGTTTATTTTGCTTAGCATAATATTGCAGAATTTCTTTCCATTCTAAGGCTGAATGATATTCCATTGTACATTAATACCACATTTTGTTTACCCATTCATCCACTAATAGACACCTGGGCTACTTTCACATTTTGGTTATTGTAAATAATGCTTCTGTGAACACAGATATATACATATCTGTTCAAATTTCTGCTTTCACTTCTTGGCTATATACCTAGAAGTGAAGTTGCTGGATTATCTAGTAATTCCATGTTTAATTTTTTTGAGAAATCACCACACTATTTTCTATAGTGATTGTATCATTTTCCATTCCCTCTAGTATTACACAAGGAAGGATTCTAATTTCTCTACATTCTCACTAACACTTGTTATTTTCTGTTCTTTGATTTTTGAGAACGGTTATCTGAATGGGTGTGAATTGTAGTTTTGATTTGCATTTCTCTAGTGATTAGATTTTTTTCTCATGTGCTTATTAGCCATTTTCACTTTTCATGTTTGGAGAAGTATGTGTTCAAGTCCTTGGCTCATTTTAAAAATATGTTTTTGTGTTGCTGGTGAGTTGTAGTTCATTATACATTCTGGATATTAATCTCTTATTAGATATATGATTTGCAAACATCTTCTCCCATTCCATTGGGTTGTCTTTCACTCTATTGATAGTGTTCTTCGATGCACAAAAGTTTTAAATTTTGATGCTGTCCTCCAATTTATCTGTTTTTTCTTTTGTTGTTTTTGCTTTCAGTGTCATATCTGAAAAAATCATTGTCAGTGCCATCAAGCTTTCTTCCTCTATATTTCTTCTAGAGAGTATACAGCCTTAGTTCTTACATTTAGATCTCCAATCCATTTGAGTTAATTTCTGTATACAGTGGAAGGCAAGAACTCAACTTCAGTATTTTACATGTGGGTACCCAGTCTTACCAGCATCTTTTTGCTTACTCCATGGTATCCTTGCTGAAAATAATTTGACTACAGATATGAGGGTATTTGTAGGCTCCCTATTCTATTCCATGGGTTTATATGTGTGTCTTTATGCCAGTATCACATTCTTTTGATTATAGTAGCTTTGTAGTAAATTTGGTATCAGAAAATTTGAGACCTCTAACTTTGTATTTCTTTTTCCAAGTTTGTTTTGACTATCTAGCCCCCCTAAAATCCCATTTGAATTTTAGGGTGAAATTTTCTATTTTTGCAAAAAACACCATTAGGATTTTGATAGTGATTACACTGAAGCTGTAGAGTGCTTTGGGCAGCATTAACATCTTAACTATATGAAGCTTTCCAATCCATGAATATAAGATATCTTTTCATGTGCTAAGTCTTCTTTAATATCTTTTAGCAACATTTTGTCATTTTCAGTATATAAGTATTCTACCTCCTTGGTTAAGATTATACCTAAGCATTTAATTCTTTTTTTTTTTTTTTTTTTTTTTTAGGAGAGGTTTTTGCTAGAGGGCACATGAGCTCACCAAAAAGACAGAGAGAGACGGAGAGACAGAACATGAGAAATCACCCCCCCCGGGGGGGTGGGGAGGTGGCTATGCTGCAGTCCCTTCTCCTCCATTCTCCTCCTGGGATCTGGGTCATGCATGCACACATGCCCAGCATGAGGTTAAGCCACCAGGTCCAGAACTCGAACTGCGGTTGACTACATGGGAGTCCAGTGACAGAGCAATTATGCCAACCGCTGGTCCCAGAATTTAATTCTTCCTGATATTATTGTATATGGATCCTGGACAAATTCTAAGTTGAGGTCAAGAGGCCTTGCAACTTCTGTTCTCACCCTCTTGGAAGTCTGCTGACAGACATGTCAAAACCCTAGGCCTGCCTGATGGGATTGTATGACCCAGTCAACAGTCAGTACAACTGCATCATGAGTGAAATCATTTTAGAGAGACCATTCAGCCCAGTTCAACTGATGATGACTGTAACTATTTGAGAAACTCCAGACGAGACCAGTAGAAGAATTACGTAGCTGAACCTAGCCACAATGTTAACCCACAAAATTATAAGCAAATAAAATAGTTACTTTAAGTCATTAAGTTTTGGGGTAGTAACAAAGATTAACTGAAACAGCTTTAAATAATTTTATTTGCTGTTTCTTAACTGATAATTTATTCATTATTTTGTTGCTCATTTCAAACTGCTTCCCAGTGACTACTAAGATTTATTCCAACTGAGACAAGACAGTGTTTTTAGATGCTAAATACTCTACATTATTTATCGTGTTCATTAATGATTTAAAGCTTGAGTGTCAGCATTCTAAATAATTTATAATTTTTTAAAAAGTAGATAGCTTAAAATGATATCTTACCGTGTATAGAGAAATACACATTTTATTTTCTAATATTTTAGTCCAATTTTGAAAAAACAGTAAGTAGATACTATAGTTAATGTTTCAGGCCATCTTGTAAACTATATTGCTAATATTTGCTGGCAATTAGTACTAAATTTATTGGGGATAGATTTTGAACCTTTATTATCTATTAGAAACTCAAGGGGACCAGCAGTTGGCATAATGGCTATGTCACTGGACTCCCATGCAGTCGATCGTGGTTCGAGTCCCGGACCCAGTGGCTTAAACTCATGCAGGGTGCACGTGTGTGCATGCCCAAGATCCCGAGAGGAGAATGGAGAAGGGATTGTGGCATGGCCATCCCCCACGGAGGGGAGGGGTGTGTGATTTCTCTCTTTCTGGCGAGCACATGTGCCCTACAGCAAAAACCTCTCCAAAAAAAAAAAAAAAGAAAACTCAAGTAATAGAAAAGTTCTTAAAAAATATTCATAATACCAAAGTATTAACAGTCATGTCTCAGATAACTTTATTATTTAAAGTTTAAAGACATACATTTATCTAAAATTTGTTTACTTAAAAATGTATTTATTACTATAATCATAAAGGATTATAGTTATTTAGAATAAAATCTTCCAGAACAATATGTAAAAGTAACATTATAAAACATACTAAAGCAATAATTTACTCCATAAAAATTCTTATTCCATTAAAGAATTCATTTTGATAGTTTACTCTCTAAAGTTCTGGAAACAGCTGCTTTATAATAGTTCATCTGGGAACAAGCAGATAGCGTAATAGTTACATTGCTGAACTCCACATAGTCAACCATGGTTCAAGTCCCAGACCTGGCACCTTAACATTCACACTGGGTGTGAATGCATGCATGCCCCAAATCCTGAGAGAATAGAGAAGAAAGTATTGCAGCATGGCCATCCCTCTGTAGGGGGGTGATTTCTCACTTTTTTGTCTCTGTCTCTCCAGCAAGCACATGCACCCAATACCAAAAATCTTTCCTAAGGAAAAAGAAAAACAAAAAAAAGAGGGGACAAGCAGATGGTGTAATGGTTACGTCACTGGACTCCAACGTGGTCGACCATGGTTTGAGGCCCAGACATGGTGGCTTCAATCTCACGCCAGGCATGTGTGTGTGTGCATGTCCAAAATCCTGAGAGAGGAGTACGGAGAAGGGACTGCAGCACGGCCATCTACCCTAGGGAGTGGTTTTTCACTTTCTGTCTCTCTCTCTCTCTCTCTCTCTGTCTCTCCTGCAAGCACACGTACCCTACAGCAAAAATTTCTCTAAAAAAAACACAAAAAACAAATAGTTCATCTGTACTCCATGCATTCTTTAAAAGAAATAAATAAGAAGAAGCAGGGCAAAAGAAATAAAAAGAAAATGTAACAAAACAAGGAAAAAACACAATTTTATATTGAAGTTTATATGCTAACTGGATTTATGACTATTATTTCTGACAAACCAAGTAGAATTAACACTTAATCAAGCAGAAACTATTCAGTTAACTTCCAAAGTTGGTATAAATTTCTCAAAGTCTATGCTATAAACACTTTTGCATTATTTATTTTGGTAACTGGGTTTACTGATATATCAGAGAATTTCATATTTGCATTATTAAAAACATTTTTTGAAAGAGCTGTCATTTTACTGGGTTATCGGAGAAATCATGATGTATTTTTCTATGCAAAAATGTATAATGATTTTTCAGATGACCCAATAAGTCTTAAGTATTTCTCTAAATTTGAGCAATGAATTACTTAACTATAAGCAATTATTTACATTCCTCTGCGAGTATATTTCTACATGCAAACTACAATTTCACTATTCTACTACCCACATATATGGCTATATATTAAATATTAATATATAGTCTACAATTTTATAAATACAAACAGTGAATATATTATACATATACTATGTTTCACAATATGCTGATAAAATACAGAAAGAGAAAACAAATGAGAGAATTAAATGTACTTACAAAGTCAAAGTCTCCATCTTGAGGAACTTTCCAGTTATCAGGAAAAACATTTTTGGACATAGGGAAGGGTTCGTGCATGTTCTGATTACAGTTTTCGTGAGTCTTATTCTTGAAGTCCTGCTTATCAAAGTAATCCATGAAAGATGGTCTTTGTACTTGTGGTGAAGTTGCATTCCCTTAGGTAAACAAAGAACAAAAGGAAGGTATAAGCTCTTATATTTAAAGAAGGATGATTTTTAAATGAAGCATGACTTTTTATTGCCAGAGCGCATGTGTGCTCACCAGACAGACAGAGAGAGAGAGAAAGAGGGAGAGCACACAGTCAATGGAACGTAGTTATGGTCATGCCACAATCCCTTCTCCATCCTTTTGGGAACTTAGTCACATGTGCCGGGTTTATTCAAACCACAGTTAGCCATGTAGGATCCAGCTTCCTTAACCATATGGTTATGGGACTAGCCCTGAAACATGATCTTTTTTTTTCTTTTTAAGTTTATTTATTTTCTTCAGAAAAAGAGAGAAACTGCTCCCCTAAAAAGTTCCTGATATTGCGATCTACCCTACCCCCACCCCCAGGCTCAGCCAGTCCTGGATTATGGGCATATGTGTGCCTGGCATACCCAGGGACGTCTCTGGACACAAACCCGGAACCTTCCAATGTGAGTTAGAGTCACAGTGTTGGATTTTACTGCCATCTGACCCTCTGAAATATGACTGAGCTGTATAATGAATTTGTGCCAGTAACATTCAAGGCCAAAATAGCCCATTTCATGAAGAACAAAGTAAAATAAAATAATATATATACACACATATATATGAATAATAATGGTCTAGAATATTCTTGAACTATAGAAAAACTTCAGAATTTCAGCAGATACTTAAAAGTAATTTTATTAAAAATCATTTCATTTGCTGGGGCCAGCAGGTGGCATAGTGATTAAGGTGCTGGACTCCCACGTGGTCAACCACAGTTTGAGTCCCAGACCCGGCAGCTTGAAGCATACCAGGCACGTGTGTGTGTGTGTGTGTGTGTGTGTATGTGTGTCCAACACCATGAGAGAATAGAGGAGAAGGAATTGCAGTGTAGTCATACCCCCTGGGGGATGATTTCTTGCTTTCTGTCTCTTTGGTGAGCATGCACACCCTATAGCAAAAATCTCTCCAAAAAATGAAAAAAATTTTGGGAACCAGCAGTTAGCATAATGGCTATGTCGCTAGACTCCCACGCCACTTTGTCCACCGCGGTTCGTGTCCCGGACCCGGTGGCTTATAACTCATGCCGGGCGTGCGTGCGTGCATGCCCAAGATCCCGAGAGGAGAATGGAGGAGAAGGGATTGCGGCGTGGCCATCCCCCCTGGGGGGTGATTTCTCGCTTTCTGTCTCTATGTCTCTCTCTGTCTGTCTGGCGAGCGCACATGCCCTATAGCGAAAACCTCTCAAAAAAAAAATCATTTAATTTGCATTTGAAATTTGTCAAAGTAAATTTTAAAATTCGTTTTTAACGTTTAAGTCTGCATTGTAATTGTCATCGTACACTATCAACTATAAGAAATTGTAACGGCTTTTCTCATGGAATTCCATGATTTTTCCTGTACATTTATATCTGTATCTTCCTATGCAATTTCTCCAGCCCAGACCTTGTTCCTAAATTCTGTATTCGACTTTGCAACTGCCTGCTATTGGGCTGCTCAATCTGAAGTAAGTTTACATTACCAGTTAACTTATCTTTCCCCTCAAACCTGTAGCTCCTCTGATATGCTCTATCTCTGCTAAACTCAAAATCATTTACTCAGCCCCAAAAGTAATTAAATAATTAAATCAGATCCCTCCCTTACCATCATATTAAACTGATCATGAGATCTTTTTATTTCTACCTCTCAACAGAGTTGTTTAAATCTAATTTTCTCTATTCACCATTGCTACGGCCTTAATTTAGTTTCTAATCATTTCTTGCCTAGCATATTCCAGCAGCCTCCAAACTAGTCTCCTTTGTTCTAGAATCCCAGTTTTTATTTGAATTTTCCATACTGTCAGCATAGCGACCTTTCTACATTCAAATCAAACCATTCCATTCTTTACATGGAATCTTTCAGTGGCTCCTCATTTTTTATGCCGAACAATTAAAGTGAAAGACATTTGGAATCTGGCTGTTTTGGTCTTGATCAGTGGTTTTCAAACTGGATTCCTTACAGCCCTAGGGTTCCAAATAAACATCTCAGAGACCACCAAGAAGGCACTTCCATATAACTCTCTGCATAAAAAGCTATATTCTTAAAAATTTCCTGTAAGGAATACATCTCCCCCCATGAAAGCCTATTAGGCAATTCTGAGTTACAAAAATACATTTTCAAGGTTGAAACGGAAATCTGTTCGACTGTAATTTACACTTGTGTTCCAAATAAACTCCTCTTTCATATACTTGTCCCTCAAATATCTGAAGACAGAGGTGATGGCTCCCATCTTGGCTTTCTGTTTTTCAGATGAAGCAGCCCAAGCTCCTTCTATGTTTTCAGACTCATCACCATCTTTTGTACTTGTTTATGGAAACATTCATCTCTGTGTTCCTTTCAAATGAGACATAATATTCATAATGATCTGGCCAATTAAAATTGCAGTTAACACTACGACAACTAAGTAACACTGTTGGCTTACGCGATAAGGTCATTTTGGTCAACAGAATGCATGCTAAAACCTTTATCGTTTGTCATTATGATGAATCTGCGCTGACAACTATTTTGAAAGTCCAATGCGCTACAGAGCCAATGTGCCACAGTGTCCACTGATGTCTATTTCACAAGTTGGTTCAGAGAGTATGGAATTCTGTGCCTGAAGAAAAAGGGGGATGGCAAGAGGGGAAACTGTCAGGTTAGTATCCTATCTCCTCTCCTCCTGTTTCAGATTTCTATTATTTGACAGATTAGGAGTTTTGGCAAATTTGCTTATAAGAGGATAGTAATGGTATTTATTCATTTTTAATATGTCATTGTCTTAAACTTTTCCTTATTACAGTATAATTTTTATTGACTTCACATCGATTATGTGTTTATTTAATTGTGGTAAAATATGCCTAACATTACATTTACCATTTACTTTAGGCATGTACCCCAAAGAACTGAAAGTAGGGTCTTATAACCCATGTTCATCACACCATTATTCACAATGGCTAAAACATGGAAGCAATCCAAGTGTTCAAGCACAGATAAATGGATAAGCAAGATGCAAGGAAGAAAATGCTGCCACATTTTAAAACCCAGATGAACCCCGAGGACGTTATGTTAAGTGAAATACATTAAGTTACAAAAAAAAAGGTAAACACAGGCCAGCAAGTGGCATGGTGGTTAAGGCACTGGACTCACACATGGCCAACCCTGGTCTGAATCCTGGATCTGTTGGCTTGCTTTCTCTCTCTCTCTCTCTCTCTCTCTCTCTCTCTCTCTCTGTGTGTGTGTGTGTGTATGTCTGGTGAGTGCACATGTACTGTAGTAAATTAAAGAATAATAATAATGATAGATAAAATTAAAAAATTAAAATGAAAACAAAAAGGCAAATACTATATGATTGCACTTACATGAAGTACTCAAAGTAGTCAAAAATCACAGAGACAGAAAGTAGAACGCTGGTTGTAAGGGGCTGGGGGAGTAAGAAATGGGAAATTAGTGTTTAATGGGTACAGAGTATCTGTAAGAAATGGGGAGTTAGTTTTTAGTGGGTGCATAGTATCAGTTTTACAAGATGAAAACAGTCATGGAGACAGAAAATGGTGATGGTTCCCAGAGCATAATGAATGTATTTAATCTCACTGACCTGTATGCTTAAAAACGTTTCAGGTCCAGCCACTATGCTGCTGCCTGGCAGGCTGAGGTCACGTGAGAGGCCCATACTAAAGAGCCACTTTCATCCCAGAAAGGGAAGCTGAGGCAGGAGAAATGCCCTACAGCAAAATCCTATCTAAATACCCCATACATCACACACACACACACACACACACACACACATTAAAATGGTAAATTTTATATTATATATATTTTACCACAATAAAAAAACTGGAAAATAATTTTTCATCTTAAAATGAACTTTTAAATGTATTGTTCAGTAGTATTACTGTGCGACCAATCTGTAACTCCTTTGATCTTGCAAAACTGTCTTTAAACTCTCGATTTTCAGGACTAGCAGTTGGCATAATGGCTATGTTGCTGGACTTCCATGTAGTCGACCACGGTTCAAGGCCAGGACCTGGTGGCTTAAACTCACACCAGGCATGTGTGCATGTGTGCCCAAGATCCTGAGAGAAGAATAGAGAAGAAGGGATTGCAGTGTGGCCATCTCTCCTGGGGTGGGGAGGGTGGGGGTGGAAATGGGGTGATTTCTCGCTTTCTCTCTGTCTTTTTGGCAAGCACACGCACGCACCTCATAGCAAAAACCACTCAAAAAAAAAAAAAAAAAAAAACCTTCCCAATTTTTTCCTTCCCCCAGTCCCTGGCAACCACCATTTTACCTTCTGCTTTTATAATTCTCAATATTCTATATACTTTATGTAAGTAGAATTGCCGTAGTACTTGTCTTTTTTAGTACAGTGCCCACAAGGCTGACTCGTTTTGCAGCACGTGCCAGAATTCCTTTCCTTTTCAGGGCTAGATGATATTTCATTGTATGTGTTCACCATATTTTGTTAATCTAATCATCTGCAAATGGACCTTTGGGTTCCTTCCATCTTTCGGCTATTGTGAATAATGCTGCTATGAACGTGGGTATGCAAATATCTCTTAGACTCCTTCTGATTATGTGTTTTTTTACGAGCCAGTTTTTTCTTACTGCAAGTGATTTTATTCTTAAATATCTACACAGAGGCCTTTTTAAATTTTACTATTTTTCTTTCCTTTTAAAAATTTATTTATTCCATGAACAAGAAAGAGACACAGATAGACAACATCCCCAACAGGATCTTAATGCCATAAATCCAAACCCAGTTTCAGCAGTCCTGGATTATGGGCACAGACATGGCCAGCACACTCAGGGAGGTCTCTGCACACGAACTCAAAACCTTCCCACATGGGTCAGTCTCACAGAATGTGGCGTTCTACTTGTTTACCACAGTCTGGCCCCCTTCTTACAAATGTTTTGATGGGTGAGCCTAATCTGTGATCTAATGAATTATTATGATAAAATCTAAACACATGAATAATAAAATATGTTTATAGTGTTCAGTCTATGAATTATGCCTTTTAAATGTTTTTGTTTTTATCTATCATGAAGCTATAAATTCTCTAATGTAGGAATCCAAATCCTTCAACTAATTTCACAAAAAGGGAACTCTTATCAATGAGAGTTTTGACTATCTGTCCAAATGTGCAGTACCTGTGATCATGGGGAGGAGCTATGAGAACTTATGTGGTTTTTCATTATCATTATTTTTGAATTAGTAGAAGTTACTAGCATTTCATTACTTAAGCAATTGTATATTGGTAATAACATGTTTGATAAATTTACTGTGACTACTACAATTATTAAAATGAGCACCTGCAGTCAAAAAGAATCTGATACTGGGAACCAGCAGTTAGAATAATGGCTATGTTGCTGGACTCCCATGTAGTCGACTGCGGTTTGCGTCCCGGACTTGGTGGCTTAAAACTCATGCCGGGCGCATGTGCGTGCATGCCCAAGATCCCGAGAGGAGAATGGAGGAGAAGGGATTGCAGTGTGACTATCCCGCTGGGGGGTGATTGCTTGCTTTCTGTCCCTATGTCTCTCTCTGTCTGTCTGGCGAACGCACGCATCCTATAGCAAAAATCTCTCCAAAAAAAAAAAATCTGATAATTAGTATATGCATGTATTAATGGAAAAATAGAAATAGACTTTCAACACAACTGATTATCTAAGAACACATTCTTCAATTACATTTTTTCAGGCTTTGGATGAATTGAAAGTAAGTGTGAAAAGATATCTGCGAGCCAAATTTACTACAGTACCCACTGAAAAGATACTGACACTACATCAAAATTAGGAAAGCAGGGACCAGCAGTTAGCGTAATGGCTGTCGCTGGACTCCCACGTAGTCTACCGCGGTTCGAGTCCCGGACCCGGTGGCTTAAACTCATGCCGGGTGCGTGTGCGTGCGTGCCCAAGATCCCGAGAGGAGAATGGAGGAGAAGGGATTGCAGTGTGGCCATCCCCCCTGGGGGGGTGATTTCTCACTTTCTGTCTCTCTGTCTGTCTCTGTCTGTCTGGTGAGCGCATGCGCCCTATAGCAAAAACCTCTCCAAAAAAAGAAAAAAAAATTAGGAAAGCATAAAATACCAACATTTGTGATGAATCTTTAGAACTTAGAACACTCCCGGAACCAGCAGTTGGCGTAATGGCTATGTCACTGGACTCCCATGTAATTGACGGCAGTTAGAGTCCCGGACCTGGTGGCTTAAACTCACGCCAGGCGTGTGTGCCCGCGTGCCCAAGATCCCGAGAAGAGAATGGAGGAGAAGGGATTGCTGTGTGGCCATCCCCTCAGGGGGTGATTTCTTGCTTTCTGTCTCTTTCTGGTGAGCGCACACGCCCTATGGCAAAAAAAAAAAAAAAAAGAAAAGAACATTCTCATATTCCATATACAGAGCCCATGAAACAGGAACCTCTTAGGGGCAGTTCATTAGGATAACAGCCAAAGCTACCTTTAGGCTCTCTGTCAGAAACAAGGGGCCAACAGGTAGTGTGGTGGTTAAGGTGCTGAACTCCCACATGGCTAACTGCAGTTTGAGTCCCAGACCTGGCGGCTTGAAAAATTATCCCAAGTGCATGTCCATGTGTGCCCAAAATCCCAGGAGGAAAATGAAGGAGAAGGGACTGCAGTATGGCCACCCTCCATCGGAGGCTGGCTTCAGTCTTTCTGTCTCTCTTGAGCAAGTGCATGTGCCCTATGGCAAAAACCTTAAAAAAAAAAAAATATATATATATATACAAGATATAATATTTTAATAATTGATAAGTATTTTAAAAATAATATGTTCATGGTATTAATCTTCAACTATGTTCCCTGAAATAACCCCCATTTAAAGAGAGAGAGAGAGAGGGAGGAAGGAAGAAAGGAAGGGAGAAATAAAGGGAGGAAGGAGAGGGGGGAGAAAGAGAGAGAGAGAGAGCGCAAGACAGAAATTGGTTAATTTGACAAGGTTACATTACTGACATTTGGATAGGACACATACATTCCATTAATGTTTAACAGATTAAGAGCCCTGGATTTGTTTCTGAGCCTCATCATTACAAGACATATTTTTTCTATCTTCGGAACAAAATGTGGTTCCCATGGCAACTTTTTATTCCAACATAGAGCCTAGAAATTTAACTTAAGTTATTCTCTACTTCTGCCCCATTATGGGAACAAGTTAAAAAAAATGACAAGAGTAGATCACCTTACACAAATTTTCTATAAACACTTGAGTAAATCAAATCATAAGGTAGGAGGAGAGGGAATAACCTCTTAAAGGAATCCTTTACTCAGTATTCTTTTTATTCCTTAAGAGAATAGTAATTCTATAATAGAATTACATATTTAGTTATGTAAGTTCTGATTTTCATCAGAAAACCATAAAATGGGTCACATACACAAAGATATCTAAAACGTTAACATTCAATATAGAAACGGTCATCAATGTTTATATAGGAAAGAATCAGAGAAGAAAGGAAATTGGTTTCTTGAGACTTAACTATTAGGAAATAAAGAAATACATGAAGATCACCATTATTAACTGCATATGACAAATATAACAGGAATGCTTCACTGAAGCATACATCTAGACAACAATCTTTAAAGTAAATTTAGTTTGTGTAGTTGCTTTGGTTAAACAACAACAAAACCAAACATAGTGGAACTAATCTATTGAAGAAAACAACACTCCGCAACAGTGTCCTCCTCCAAACCTTCCTCCTCTGTCCACACCAAGCCAGGACCAGGCAGCTCTTACTACTTTTCCTCCCATTCAGCACTGGCTTCACTAGTTACAATGAAGAGACTAGCTATAGTCTTCTTTGCTTTTTCCACAACTAGCAGGTAAGGAACTCTTCTTCCCAGAATCTTTACCAATCCCCTAGTGCTACAACGAAACAGTCAGGGATGGGGTCTTTTGATATATCAGTGACTACTCCTTCATTCAGACTCCTGTAGCTGAGAAAATTCACCCCAAGTATTATGAAAGTAAATGGAAACAGTATTTTCCTATCAGAAACATCCATAGAGCAGCTACTCTACTGTGGTATACATATTAAAAGCAGCAGCATGCATTGGGAAGAAAATGTGAAAAATAAAACCTTAAAAGTTGCTTTTCCACAACAGAGAATAAAATGAGGAAAACCTGAGTCTTTCATGAAAAAAAAAAAAAAAAAAAAAAACCAACACAAAAAAAAAGATGGGCTTTGACGGCA
>NW_006160167.1:2524591-2525581 GCF_000334495.1 Tupaia belangeri chinensis | reverse complement strand
AAAATACAAAAAACCAAGGTTTTTAAGAAAAAAAAAAAAAAAAAAAAAAAAAAACCACAACAAAAGATAAGATGGGCTCTGCAGGCATTTCTTTTAGAGGTTGGGAGAGTAAGAAAAAGGCTGAAAGGAAAGCTGGATTATTTTCAGCAATGTATCAGAGAAGTCAAAACTATCAGAAATAAGTGGTAGCAACAGAGGAGACAAGCAGACCATTCCTCGGGCTGACTTAAGAAAGTGTAGTCTCAAGACCCACAGATGTGTAATGGTCACATCGCTAGACTCCCACATAGTTGACAGCGGTTTGAGTCCCGAACCTGGTGACTTGAAATTCATGCCTTGTGTGTGTGCATGTGTACCTGAAATCCAAGAGAAGAATGGAGAAGGACTGCAGCGTGGCCAGGCCCCCTCGGGGGTGATTTCTTGCTTTCTGTCTCCCTCTCTCTGTCTTTCTGGTGAGCACAAGCGCCCTATAGCAAAAAAACTCTAAACAAAACAAAACAAAACAAAAAAGAAAGAAAAGAAAAAGACAGTGAAGTTACGAGAATATTTCATCCCAGGAATCCATTCTTCCATCCCCAGCAGCTCTGTGCCTGCTCCTAACGCTAGCCCAGTCAAGACCTTTTAACCCAAATTCTATGAGCCATCGCTAGTGCCTTAGTGTCGCACATGAAAATACTGTTTATCTAACGTCTAGTCGATTTCTTCCTTCTCACTGCTGAGAAGGTGCCTCTTTGGTGGCTAGGGGTGACCATATGATACAATTCTGGACAATTATATAATAAGGGCTTCTAGGAGAGCTCTGTTTTCTTGATAGCAGTACCACTCCTCTGTTTCTTGTTCTTTCTCCCTGTCTAGGATGCAGACTTGATGGCTAGAGATCTAGCTTTCACTGTAGTAAGCAGGAGGACGAGCATTAAGAGTCTAAAGATGGTGTCACTGAAAGAATTTCTCATGACAGCATGAAGTCACTGTAAAGTGAGAACACACTCT